>NC_051058.1:22896451-22920935 GCF_904848185.1 Acanthopagrus latus | reverse complement strand
CTTAAGCTTGATACTGGCCGCTGCGTGTTTGCAGCCTGAGTGATGCTGGACGTGTGGCGTGGGTTCTGTTTGACCCGTCAGTAACGTTCAGAGCTGCAGCTGCTGGTTCAGTTCTGCAGCACAGATTCACCCGGCTGACGGACTGAGGAAAGCAACATTTCTGAGACACAGAATGGTTCTCTAACTTCTGTTGGGGTGTGTAAAGACTTTCACGCCGGCTGGTTGCACAATTTACTGTAAAAATAGCAGACGGAGCCGCCATGACGGGCCAGGATGAAGCTCAAAGTCAGCAGGAGCGGCTGCAGCCATCTTGGCAGGTCCTGACTCCACCCACCTCACAGCTGATGGACAACGGGAGAAGAGGTGGAGCTGAAGTGAGCGTGAGCTGTTAAACAAGCCCAGTTAGCTACCGAGCTAGCTAAGGCTAAATTAGTTGGATCAATGGATCGTCTGTGCTGATTCAAGCTACTCGTGTGAGTTTGAGGGTTTATTTGATAGAAACCCACCACACTGTGTGATAGTGAGAATTAATCAGCACACTGTTGTGTGTCTGTGTTTGTCTTCAGCTTTGTCTCTAACAAACTAGCACTCATCAGACATTCTGTTTCATTCTGTTATCCTGCAGTCTTTTCTTCTCTCCTCTTTGTTCATGCACATTATGAGGCTCGTTGCTGAAGGCCGGCTGAGAAACGAGAGTGACGATGAATCCACTAATTAACCCCAAAAGTTTATAAAACAAACTCTATGTCTCCTTGATCCTGGGTGTTTATTTCTCCAGAGGCTCCAGTTTCTGTCCAGGCGTCTCCTGCAGAGCTCGCCAGCTACAGGTTCACTCACATCTGTACCACCGTCTGTTAGTCCAAACAGGCTCACAGCAAGTCGCATTAGTCTCCAAAGGCACTTCAACACTACGAACACAGCAGAGGTGAAGATCACACTGGGTCAGCGGAGGCAAGGCCGAACAGACAGACGGCTGATTCTGCAAACGAATCACATGAAGGTAAATTAGTCATAGTGACCAATCTGAACCATCCAACAAAGAAGAAGAAGAACAGCGTTGGTTTCATCTGTCAGACCTGGAGGTTGCTGCTTGTTTTGCATCAGTACATTACAGCCATTATCCAGTAAAACTCAAAGACAGAAAACAATCCTGTCGCTTTCAAACAGACGAGGACTTCATCAGACAGCAGAGTCTGACAGGTCTGTCTCGCTCTTATCTGACGCCTCAGAAGTGAGAATATCAAAAGAGTAGAGAGGGACTAGAATAAGTTCAAGTTGACTTTCAATCCAAATCCCTCTCTGTATTTCTTTCATTACACCTGACTCCTCCTCTACCACGCTGGATATCCAGTACGCTGCTGTCCTACTAACCAGTCTCATCCCTTCAGAATAGTTGTTGCTGCAACCTTTCCATCTCTGAAGCTGAGACAACACTCAAATAGTTGGATTTTACAGGATAATTAAGTCTTTTTAGGAATGCAAGGACAGGCAGGTGAGGTTGGTGCGTCATCTTTAATTCACTGAATATAAAAAGATTGATTTATTTTCTGCTCTTGCCTGTCCAGCTGTCCTTCGACTGAAGGCAACAGGTTGGGCTCAGCTGTCAATATGTTGAACCCTCTCTGAGATTTTTGCTCAAATTCTCAGGCAGCTGAGATTTTCGGGGATGTAATGAGAAACACAGACCTGCTCAGAATATGAACGGACCACTTATTGTAAGAATCAGGCTCTGCAAAACACTTCAAGGACTCCTGCAGTCAAGAACACAGTCCCCATCTGCACCAGCCTTTCCTTCAGTTTAAGTAACAATTGTTAAAAACTAATGTGGAAAAAACTGAGCCTTTGTCTCTTTCTCCCTAAACACCTGTCACATCTGATTCTTTTACTTTATATCATACATTCTCTGTATTTTCAAGATATAAAGTACAACAATGTTAATACAACAGTTCTCGCCGTCCTCCTCAGAACTACATGTGAATGAACAAACTCATATTTCCCTCCATCATTAACAGCTGACCCGCTAGCTAACAATCAACATTATGATGATGTAATGTGACGAACACAAACACTGTGGAGTGTAAAGGATACGTGTGTTTTACAGTTCAGTAGGAAATTGCTGCACATTTGATATTATAAATAATGAAGCTTCTAGAAAGATAGAAAGCTAACAGCTGTATAATGTCCTCAGAATGATGATGATAAATCATCAATGAACTGAAATATGTGAATGTCTCAAATGATGAAGCCTTTTATAACCTTTGGTACCGTCAACTTTAGAATACACAGTAAATGAATCATCACACGATGGTAGAATTGGCTCATCTTATTGAAAAGCGTCTTCTACTCATGAAGAGAGTGAACATGTCCAACAGGTGTTTACATTTCACATCAATCTGACATCCATTCAGCTCCATAACAATCTACAGTGAGCTCACAATCAAGTAACAAATGCTGAATCAAACAATATGCACTTGAGCAACATAAATATAATCAATTCATCTATTTTTAACGTGATTTTGACATCATTTATTGATTTAAGCTCTTGTCTATGCATATCAAGAATTACACAGGAACGTTACTGACATCAGAGGGGTGTTCCAGAAAGCAGGTTATATGAAAACTTAGAGTAAGTTAACCCTGAGATGATGCGTCTGATTCAGGGGTGGGGGGCGTCCTCTCCCAGCACCTGAGCAGTGAGGTCGGAGGTGGAGCAAGTGGTTCAGGAAGCCCTCCAGGCTCATCCAGCCCCTGACGGATGCCCCCCTGAGTGACTGTTCATCCCACCATCTGTTAGGGCTCCAGTACTACAGTGGGGACACTCATCCAAGTTGGCCTGTCACCCAGGTGTTCACCGAACCCCCATCCGACGGCTTTTCTGGTGGCCTTCAATGGCAGCTGACACCAGGGAATTCATGGCAGCCTGCTCTGTTTGCCTCGGTCAGACAGAGCGGGCAAATGAAGGTTTGGAGTCCTCACTTCGCTGTGTGGCCTCCCACACCTGCCCTAGGTAGAATATGCCCACAACTCCCTGGTCAGCTCACCACTGGGTTGTCCCCATTCATGGTCACGCATGGTTTCCAACCCTCCTGGTTCCCCTGCCAGGAGACAGAGGTTGTGGTTCCATCTGTGCAAGCCCAGTTCCAACGAGCCCGCCGAATCTGACCGACAGATAGCGGACTGACATCGTACACCAGCTCCTGAATACAAGGTGGGTCAGCAGGTCTGGTTGTCATCACGGGACCTTCCTCTCCAGACAGACTCCCGAAAGATGGCTCCCAGATACATCAGCCCATACATCATCGACCGTATCATTATTCCCAGTGCCGTCCGTCTAAAGCTCCCCGCAGCACTCAAGGTAGACCCAGTTTCTCATGTGTCGCTTCTAAAACCTGACTGACAGTCCCCTTCGGTTATGTTTCGCTGTGCACTTTTTTCTCCTTGTCTCCCCTGTTTCACCTGCAGTGCCGGAGGGTGGCGGAGGCGGAGTTGACCACTTTTGCAAGTGCAGCGTGGCACACCTGGTTTCTATCTCCACCTAATCAACCTCACTATAAAAGCTGGCACTGACTCAACTCCAGTGCCAGATAGTTCGGTCTCATCAGCAGAGCCAGTCGTGTGCATCTTTAGAGAGACTTCTCCTGCGTTTCCCTCAGTGTGCGGAGCCTACACCCTACAGTTCTACATACACATTTAACATGGTATTGACTGAAAATCTCACTGTATCAAGCTGTGCTGGGGAAGTTGATGGAGTATCAATTCATTCTACCTGCCAGTAATGGATCCCTTTCAAAGCTTCTTTATCCAACACTTGAGGATGTACAACAAACCTCTCGTGGCGTGAAGCATATTTCTGCCATGCTCCATGTGTTGCCCTCTTGTTTCCCTCAGACAGCGTGAGCTGGTTGTTTAGAGTGTCTGGATCCATGGAGAGGTCAACAACAACTGACTGGGAGATCAAAACAAAATGTGTTATTATTCTGAATTATTTATCAGAGGAGAAGAGATATGTACAGTCTATTTTCTAATCCCCCCAAAAAACAAATAAAGCGTGACCATCTTGTCCGCTCTGCATATCTCACTGCTCAGGTTCTTCAGTACCAAATTAACTGTCAATAAAAACTGTGTCTTCACTGATTTAGAGTTAGTTAATTAGATGGATTTAATTTTTGGCAGAAATTCGACAGTGATGACACTTCAGTTTTCTTATTGATCAGCCACCAATATTTCAGGCAACTAAAATAAAATAGGAATAATTATTAGTTCTCTAATTAATGATCACAACTACATTATAGTCACAAAGAACTTGTAATGAATAATGTGGAATAATGTTAAATATGTTGATACTGGAAACTGATTTCCTGGACACAGAGCTGTGGCAGGCAGATATATTTAATAACAGTTTAGAAAATGTAGTCTAAGTCAAAACTTACATGATTGCTGGTGTGTCCCCTCACAGCTGCCGTAGGGCAGGAGTTGCTGTTGTTTGTGGTATGTGGGGACGAAATGAAAAGAAGCATGTTCAGAGCACTAACATGACGTCTCCATGTGCCAGTTATTATTTTCTTATAAGAGATGAACTCAAGTCACTTCAATTTATAGCAGCAGTGTTTCTTTTCCTGTGCTGCCATTTTTCTCAGTCATGCTGTTTTTATACACCGTTTTCTAATCTTAGCTTCCTTGGCTACATTTACATTTACCAGCCAGCTGATGTAGTGGAGCGAAGTGTTCGGACTGGGCTGTGTGGTCTGACCAGTGTTTGGAGGTGGATGGGTGCAGTTCCATTGAGGATCTTGAAGGCCAATAGCATAGCAATAACGTCTTTAATTGAGTTTGGGCTGCAACAGGAAGCTTCCTCAGCAAGATTGTTTTATGTAATCCCACACTGCTGAGAAGTGTTTCTATAGAAATAAAGACACAGTTACCAGCATCCATCACTATAACATCCACACCAATTCTGTGGGACTGGGACTGTTTATTTCAGCATCAAATCACGGCTGAACTCAGGCGTCCATTAGCTCAGTTGTTGTAGCTCGTGTGCCGTGTACAGAGATTCTGTCCTCACTGAACCGGCACCAGGGTTCCAGTCACTGCCTGGGCACCTTTGCTGCATGTCTGATCCTGATTCCTGCCATCTATGAAACTGCTGATCAGTACATACCAGACGTGTTTCCACAGGAGTGAAGAAACAGCATCCATGGCATCCATCACTATAACACACCTAGGACCTAGGATTTTTTCACTGAGTATCTCAACTGGAAGAACTTTACTCATTCAAGGAGGTTTTTAAAAAATGAAACAAAAGATGTTTTTTTCTGTTTATTACAGCGATCGTGTTGACTGATGTCAGTTCATTTAATCATATTCATTTATTTATTCTGTTAGTTGTTTTAGCAGGTTCATTCAGCAAGTATCAGAACGACTGCAACTCCAGTATTCATTCAACAGAAACTCTTGGTCATGGAAACTTCTTTATTGATCAGTACAAAGGCGCCGATCCCATGGGTGCTCCAGTGCTCGAGCACCCACTGACAACGTTGAGCACCCACCGGCCAATCAGGATGGCCGATGAAAAATTTTTTAAAAAGAGTGAATACATGAAACTTGTGATGAAACTGTATCTTTAAAATGAACTGCATTTACTTGAATCGTATTATCCAATTGAAATCATTACAGCTCTGTGTGTGAACATGTTATGGCGTAGCCAGAACTCACTAAACTGATCAGACTTGGACTCACTGTTCCTGTGACCTCTTGCACATCAGAGAGGTCTTTCTCAGGTCTGCAGAGACTTAAAACTTATCTACGCGCCACGATGGGACAGGTAAGACTCAATCACCTTGTGGCGTTGAACTGTCACAAAAACACTATAAAGAGCCGCAGTCTGGATGCTATAGCCGATGAGTTTATCACGCGTACAGCTGCCAGGAGGAACTCGTTCCTCCTTGTGAAATAAACAGTAGCAGACAGTGGTGAGTGACTGACTCAAATATTTTCTTTCCTTTCCTTAACAGTAAGCTGGAGATTTCATGTGTCAAAAGCGTGTTACGTGAATGGATGTAATGAACTTAGCTTCATTGTTTCCTTAGTTGTACTGAAAAATACACATTGTGATATTGTGAATGTGCCGAGTGTAAATTAATACTGCGTAATGAATATTTGTTAATGTGGTCAATTGTTATGTAAATATCATGTGATGAATACCAAGTTGTGGAATTATTATTATTATTTTTTTTTTTTTTGCTTATGTGTTGCTATAGGTTACTTGTACAATTATACATGCAAGCGACAGTGTTGTGTCGTGGCCAGTGTGTCCATAATACTGCTGCCTTCAGACTGTATGGTGTCGAATTTAGTTGTGGCTGGTGACTATCTATGCAATAAAAGTCAGTTTGTGACAATCATTACTTTGGTGGTATTCATTTAATTTGAGCACCAAAAAAATAAATAAATTGAGCACCCACGGGGAAAAACATAAATTGACTCCTACGGATCAGTAAGTGTACCTTCATTTCTGTGGATGAACTTAATTCAACCAGTAATCTTTGTTTCTTTAAGGTCAGACATATTCAGTTTCTGATATTGTGAAGTAAAACTGTGAATAATCCGAGAGGTTTGAGCACTCAGAGGGTCAATTAAAGTGTCGGAGGTCAAACTGTTATTCTGAGCAAAGAGGGTTTATTTCAGCATCAAATCACGGCTTAACTCAGGCGTCCATTAGCTCAGTTGTTGTAGCTCGTGTGCCATGTACAGAGATTCTGTCCTCACTGAACCGGCACCAGGGTTCCAGTCACTGCCTGGGCACCTTTGCTGCATGTCTGATCCTGATTCCTGCCATCTATGAAACTGCTGATCAGTACATACCAGACATGTTTCCACAGGAGTGAAGAAACAGCATCCATGGCATCCATCACTATAACACACCTAGGACCTAGGATTTTTTCACTGAGTATCTCAACTGGAAGAACTTTACTCACTCAAGGAGGTTTTTAAAAAATGAAACAAAAGATGTTTTTTTCTGTTTATTACAGCGATCGTGTTGACTAATGTCAGTTCATTTGATCATATTCATTTATTTATTCTGTTAGTTGTTTTAGCAGGTTCATTCAGCAAGTATCAGAACGACTGCAACTCCAGTATTCATTCAACAGAAACTCTGTGGTCATGGAAACTTCTTTATTGATCAGTACAGAGGCGCCGATCCCATGGGTGCTCCGGTGCTCGAGCACCCACTGACAACGTTGAGCACCCACCGGCCAATCAGGATGGCCAATCAAAAAAATGTTTAAAAAGAGTGAATACATGAAACTTGTGATGAAACTGTATCTTTAAAATGAACTGCATTTACTTGAATCGTATTATCCAATTGAAATCATTACAGCTCTGTGTGTGAACACGTTATGGCGTAGTCACGTAACCAAACTGGTTGGTGACTATCTATGCAATAAAAGTCAATTTGTGACAATCATTACCTTGGTGGTATTCATTTCATTTAAGCACCAAAAAAAAATAAAAAATTTAGCACCCACAGGGAAAAACATAAATGTAACCATAAATATGTCAACTGAAATTGGTCATCTGTTGGTTCAAGATGTCAGCGAGTTACAGCTGCTGTGTTGTTAGTGTGAAATTTCAAATCTTCTTTATCATTATTCCCAACGACTGAAGCGAACTTGCTAGTGTCGGTGAAGTGCCAGCTGTGTGTTCAGCATTCATATCAGGTCCAAAATCACACCAATGGCTTCTTGTATGTTATGCCTGCCTGTTTCACACAGATGCTGTATTCTCCAGACAGTAAAAACATTACAAATATTCCATCAACAAACAGTAAAATTAACATGTGAACTGTGTTAGATTAAGGGCTGCCCAGTGTCTGTCCTCGTCCTCTGCAGCTACCTGTAGGATCGCTATCAGCCTTCTTTAATGCTGAATTACATTTCTATAGACATACAGCAGGACCTGTGTGTCATTCCATGTTGTCTGAGTGTGATGTGCAGTTATACACGTTATCCAGAGTGGATACTTAAAGTCAGTGGTGCCACCAGCACCAGGCTCTGTCAGAGGCACTGAGACGACTGAGGCTTGTCTGTTTCTTTGTTTGTTTTAATTTGACTTCACATTTCTCAACAAACCAAACCAAACGAGGGCTACAAGGCTGCGAAGCTTGTTGCAGCATCACTGTTATTATATTAATGATTTATTTGAGACTGTTTTATTGTTTTGTTATTGTGTAACTAAGACATTTATGAGTGTGGGTAAGAGTATCATTAATACAGTGAAACACATACTGGGGTTCAGTTAAAGTCTGGCAGAAGTGAGAGAAGGCAGCACACTAAGTTACTTCTCTCTTTATTTCTTTAAAGAACATAATCACCTGACTACAGGACACCTGACACCTGAAGGCATTTACCTGAATAAATGATACGTCATGGTGTGTCATGGGAGGAGTCGGTGGAAGAGAGAGAGATCTGACAGTATATAAGTTTCATCCCAGAATCAGAATTCACCAGACAAGCAGCTCCAGTTGGAAGTCAAGAAGACTCACACACGACTCAGCTGATCTGCACAACTTCACCAGGTGAGGACAAACTGGGCTGATGGGTGACAGAAACAGATCTGTGTTCAGACTGAACTCCAGTCTGTGTTACTGACTGGAACATTCATGTAACGTCTCTTTACATACACTGCATGTGTCTCTAACAAATGGGCTGCAGATGTCTGGGGTGCACCCAGAGATCCAGATCAGAGCTTTGCTGGGTCTCTAAAAGTAACTCTAACCCTTACAAACGTTAGGATGACAGCGGAACAGGTTCGTTTTGTGACAGAGAGAGAAGAGAGTATAAACCTATATCAGTGGAGCAAACAGACAACGATTTATTACACAAATAAAGAATATATTCATGTAAAATGTGTGCTGAATGAACAAGTGAGCCAAAATAGATAAGAATGTGTTGCAGACAGCGTTTCACAAAGTTTATTCAGATCCTTCTAATCAACAAGTCTTAAATTTGAGCGTTTTTTAAGGGAGTCTGGTGACTGTCTCCACGTTCTTTCCCCCCCAAAGAAGTGGCCTGCTGGTCCCAGAGACTTCCCTGTAGTGCACAAACAGACACTGGGTGTGTCGCGAGGCAGCAGTGCGTAGCAGGACAGCGCACACATGGGGCAAAGCAGATGAGACGTGGCTTCCTCCTCAGAGTTGTGAGGGGGAGGAAAAACCCATCCCGAGCTATCACCCTGTATCTGAAGGAGCTTGTGATGCTTTTAGGCGTAAAAGCTGGGGCTGTAATACAGCCGAGTTTCCATCTCCTTGGATCCTGAGACACGAGGGAGCCACAGAGAGAGCAGGTAAATCACTGACTCTCTTTGTGGATGTCAGAGCCAACAGCAGAGCAGTTTTGGCTGACAGAAACTTAAGTGGCACCTGATCCAAAGGTTCAAAAGGAGCTTTAATCAGCATGCGTAAAACCAGTGCCAAATCCCACTGAGGGGCTAAGGAGTGAGACACCGGTCTGTGTCTCCGTACACCTCTCAAAAAACGTTTCATCAGAGGGTGGCAGAATACCGATCTGTCACCCAAACCTTCATGACAAGACGAAATAGCAGCAGCATAAGTTTTAACTGCGCTGAAAGCCAAATTCCTTTCCACCATGTTCAGCAGCCGTGCGGAGCGGACTCCGCCCTGCCGGTTTATGTAGGCTGCCTTCGCTTTGTTGTCTGTGCATATCAGAACATGTTGATTCTGCAGCAGCGGAACAAAATGTTGGATCACTTTCCACACAGTGAGAAGTTCCAGCATGTTTATGTGGAGAGACATGTGAGCTGGCTGCTGTCTCCCCACCACCTGTGACAGACACCTTCCTCCCCACACTGAGAGAGATGCGTCTGTGAACACTGAGATGTTCACAGACGCATCTCTCACCTGCGCTGACAGGGTGTGAGGGTTTCTCCAGTGGGCTAAATCTGGGCCCACAGAGGGAGGAATGGAAACCATGCCTCTCTGCTGATGCACAGGTCGATGCACAGGCGAATGAGCCCTCTCTGCAGCCGTCTCATGTGGAGCAGGCCCAGAGGAATCACCACATGACCTGCTGACATCATGCCCAGCAGCTGCATGACAGAGAGAGCTGTCACCACATTGTGAGGCGAACACGGTGGAGGAGAGCTGTCATGGCCTCCACTCTCTGCCGAGAGAGCCGCGCTCTCATGCTGGCTGAGCTCAGTTCCACTCCCAGGTAGATCACATACTGGGAGGGAAGACGAGAGCTCTTTATCCAGTTGATTGTGAAGCCCAGACTCGACAGTGTGTTACCAGCCTTTTCATCTGTAACGCTGCTTCCTGTCTGGAACGAGCCAGTAAAAGCAGGTCGTGCAGATAAAACAGCACTCTCATCCCCATCCTGCGTAAAGGCTGCAGGGCCGTCTCCACACATTTGGAGAAAGTGCGTGGAGCCAGGGAATAACCGAATGGCAGACAGTTGCACTGATACTGCATCCCTTGGAATGAGAAACGCAGGAATTTCCTCTGTTTCGGGATGATGGAGACGTGAAAATACGCGTCTTTCAGGTCTATGGAAGTGAACCAGTCACCATAGTGAACACATTCCAGCACCTCTCTGATCGTCAGCATGTGAAACTGTCTTTCCATTATCAATTTATTGAACAGAGACAGATCGAGGATGGGTCTCATCCCACCTGTCTTTTTCGGGACCAGGAAATAACGGGAGTAAAACCCATGATTTTCCTCTACCTGAGGAATCCTGGAAATCGCATTTTTCATCAGGAATTCCTGCAGCTCTGACTGAAGAGCGAGACAGTGTTCCTGGGCAAATGTTTGGGCGAGATGTCACGGCAGATGCCGCTGTTTGGTGGAGGTGCCACTGCTTGTGCCGCTACCCGTGACATCTGCCGTGGCATCGAGGAGTGCCAGGAGGGATGTCGCGGCAGATGCAGCTGTTGGGGGGAGATGTCACTGCTTATGTCGCTTATCATCACAGAACGTTACAGACTCTCTGTTTCCTGAATATATCCTTACGTGTGTCAATGTGTAAATGAGAGGCATTAACTTATAGCACTTTGTAGAAGGAGCTTTATAAAGTTCACTCTATTGACTTGTATTAGTTCACGGGGCGGAGCTGCCTCCTCCAATATGGCGGCGATGTCAACGTACAGTCCCCCCAACAGCTGCATCTGCCGCGACATCCCCCCTGGCACTCCTAGATGCCACGGTAGATGTCACAGGTAGCGGCACAAGCAGTGGCACCTCCAACTGCTAGCTGCACCTAGCTGCGGCATCTGCTACCGCCACTACCACCATGTGCTATAGAGCTTTTAAAAAGGCCCTTTGACTTGTTGTCACTTTCTGCTGCCTCAAGATAGCAATCTGCCATCAGTGCACCTGATCACACCTCACTTACAGTCCAACACGTCACAAGTACGTTTGCTTTTTAAACAACGTGGGCACTGGGTGTGAAAATGACAACTGAGTCAGGCTGAAACTTGAAACAGAGCTATTTAACACTGATTTTAATAAAAACCACATCACAGCAGCTCTAAGTGTAAATGAAGTCCTGAAGGTTGTGGTGTCTCTTGAACAGATTGAAGAAAATGTCCTCAGAAATCATGGACGTCGCTGCCCTGGGTCGACCTTTCACCCTAGGAATGCTCTATGATGCCCGCAAAGATGAACTGATCCCAGGTAAGTCTTGACGTTGAAATATAAACTAATATTATATTTAAAACAGTTCTGTATACAGTATATCTATAAATAGGTTCAGGAAATGTCCAAGCTGTTCTGGACTTTGGCCCACAAATCTAGTTCTGCAGATTTTCTCAGTCATGTTTATTTGAACCCCAACAAATGTCTCATCATCCTGATTTTAAAGGAGTCATCACCTGGTTTTTTACGTATCCAGTCCCCCTTGGATCGCTTTGGATCAATCCTAAAACTTATTAGAAAAATCAAACATAGAGCTTGTTCTGACACTTTTTCATGCCGCGACTTTCTCACGCGAGGTTTTGACTGGTCTTGATGTGCATTGTATTAATATCAACACTGCAGAGCAATGCACCGTGGACAAAATACGGGGTTCAAAGTTTATACTAGTCCTGTTAGCATCTAGTGTTAGCATGATTAGCAGTTAGCTGCTGCCCTTTCTGCTAAACAGACAGTGGTATACCGTCATTTCAGGGTCTCAGACACAATAAAGCATAACCTTACACAAGCTGCGATACTTACCGATTGCACTGCAGGTGCGTCCCTGGTAGTTGGAATCGCCCCCTTTTTGAAACGCAGGGTTGAAGCCATCTTGGCCTAGTATTGCCCCAAATTTGTGAAAGAGTCTGTGGTAAAGTGTTTACCACAAACATGAAGAGTGGCAGGGAGGGTGACAGGAACACTGCTGTCATATATAAAATTGATCCACTGGTCCCTCGTGGTTTGGTCCGCCGATGCAGGGATACTGAAAACAGTAGAGTGCTGATTTTGGCAACCGACCACAGCTCAGTTTACACGAGAGTGACGTTTAGACATCTTGCTCACCTCAGTAATGACGGCGGTGCTTGGTGATTTCAGGTAGCAGACGGGCGGACATGCACCAATATGCATGCAATATGTTTTAACAAGAGAAATTGCAATTTCTGGGTGATGACTCCTTTAATAGTTTGTTCAGTGAAAATTAGCACTCTGACACAAACCCATCATTCTCTCTGACCTCTCTCATCATGTCACAATTGAAATATGATTCTTTGACCACATCATGCAGCCGATCCAAGAGCCAAGTCCACAGTGACTCCTGCTTTATGAGACAACTGATGTTTTCCAATTTCTTTAGGTTTGACATTGTGGGATCAGAAAACTCTAAAAGAGAAGACAGTTAAAACATCTAAAAGATCCAGTAACTTTAAAGTCTCTGCATCTGACTCCATTGAATCCAAGTCCTCTCTGATGGATATTGAAGCTTCTCTGAAGGTCAGTTTCCTGTGTGGACTGATTGAAGTTGGAGGATCTGCCAAGTATCTGAATGATAAGAAGAAATTCAAGAATCAGAGCAGAGTGACGTGTCGGTACAACGCTACCACAAACTTCAATCAGTTGTCAGTGACTCAAGGTGAAACCATGAACCCCCAACAGATAGAGGTCATCCGGAAGGGCACGGCAACACATGTAGTCACAGGAATCCTTTATGGGGCAAATGCTTTCTTTGTGTTTGACAGTGAGAAGTTGGAAGCCAGCAGCGTTCAGGACATCCAGGGCCACATGGAGGCTGCGATCAAGAAGATCCCCACATTTAGTCTTGAGGGAAAAGTTGACATCAAGCTGACTGATGAAGAAAAAGAACTGACCAACAAATTCTCCTGCAAATTCTATGGAGACTTCATTCTTAAAAGCAACCCTGCAACATTTGAAGAAGCAGTGAAGACCTTTGTAGAGCTTCCAAAGCTGCTGGGAGAAGATGGAGAGAAGAGTGTTCCAGTGAAGGTCTGGATGATGCCTCTGAAGGTCTTTGACACGACTGCAGCTGAGCTGATGAAAGAGATCAGCGTTGGATTAGTGTGGAAGTTGCAGAATGCTCTCGAAGATTTAAGAGAAATACAAATGAGATGCAACGATTCTCTGGAAGACACAGTGGTACAGAATCTTCCACAGATCCAAGAACAGTTAAAGAAGTTCCAAAACTGTTGTGATCTTTACGTAACTAACCTCCAGATGAACGTGGCGAAGAAACTTCTCTCAATCCGTGAAGGAAAAGAAGACGAGAGCTCAGTAAAGAAACTCTGTGAAGACAGAAACAAGTCACCATTCAGTCATGAAAAACTAGACGACTGGCTGGATCATAAAGAGAGAGAAATCAACGTCATCAGGTCCTGTGTGGAAATGATGAAGGGAACAAAGATCGTCCATAATGAGTCAGAGCTGGACAGAGAGGTTCTTGCTGCAGGTGTCGATGATGCTCTGTGCTTCGTCTTCACCTCCCTGCAGAGTGTCGACCCCGGACTGGATGAGATGCACAATTACCTGGATTCAGTTACAGGAAGTACCAGTGAAGTCCCATGGTACTACTCAGGTGAAGTTTTAACCAGAATGAGAGAAAAAGCCAAATCTTTCCAAGATATTGCCAAATCTTTGAAGAGCAACAGCAGATTCCGCTTCCTGGTAGCGGCCATCAGAAATGAGAAATACACCGGAGCAACAATCTACCACTACAAGAACGGCATTCTGCACACTGAGGATTTCTCAAAGCCGGACATCCCTGATGTGAAGACTGTCACAGACAGAAGAGCTTTACTCTGGTGTAAGTATTTTATTTTCACTGTGAGACAAATAGGAACAAGTGAGTCTCCTTCAGAAACATGACTGCTCATTACTTTTATTACTCTCACACTTCATTTTAAGCTTTCTTACAAAAGTCCTGCAGATTTTCTGGGAGCTGACACTGAAACTGAATTATAGAGGGACTTAAGTGAAATGAGCGACAGCACTATGGATGCACAGTGGTTAAAGCAGTACTCAGATCCTTTAATTAAGTAAAAGTGCCAGAACAATAATAGAAAATTACTTCATACAAGTTAGTCCTGCATACTGTAGTAAAGTTACACAGCTGTTATCAGCAAAATATCTTCAAAGTATCTGAAGCAGATATTTTTATATCTATCTGTAAGAACGCAGCTGGACGGAGGCTGAGATCTGAGAGTTTAATGAGCAGCGACTGCTCCACTGTAACTGTTGGCTACATGACAGTCAAAGATCATCAGTTGAAGTCGGAACTGAAAGTATCTCAAAGTGAAATATTTACTTTCCACCACTGTCCATGAACAGTACGTAGATGATGTTCTAATATATGAGCCTGTCTTTTCAAATGTGTTCAGAATAATCAATAACTGTGTTTTCAGTATGAACTGTGATCATGATCACGTCTCGTTCTCTCCATCAGACGCCTGTGATCTCACTCTGGACCCAGACACAGTAAACCACCATCTCACTCTGTCTGAGGGAAACAAGAAGGTGACAGAAGGACCACAACAGTCGTATCCTCACCACCAACAGAGATTTGATGAATGGCGTCAGGTTCTGTGCAGAGAGGGGCTGACTGGGCGCTGCTACTGGGAGGTGGAGTGGGAAAGTTCTAGGCTCGATATTACTGTAGCTGTTTGCTACAGAGGGATGTCAAGGAACGGATTACATGACCTGTCCAAGCTAGGAGGGAATCATCAGTCCTGGGGTTTAAGCTATCGTGAAATTTATTTTGGTACAAAAACTCTCTCTGCAAAACATGATAATCAGGACCACAGTCTGCCTCTTCCTTCTCTATTCACCCGTCTGGGAGTGTATCTGGACTGGTCTGCTGGCACTCTGTCTTACTATAATGCCTCATCTGACACTCTGAGTCACATCCACACCTTCCACACCAAGTTCACTGAGCCTGTGTACCCAGGCTTCCTGGTTTGGATTGACACCAGTGTGTCTCTGTGTCTGTAAACTTGTCAGCACATGATTCAGTTCAGATTCAGTTCAGTTCACTGAAATCACTGATTCAAATGTTTTGATTGTGAAGCGTCATCATGTCAGTCACATAACAATGTTAAATAATACAACGCTTCTTTATGTTTGATGGTCTTTAGTTCATATTTGATCATGTTTGAGTATCTTTAGTGCACGTGTGATCATGTTTGAGGGTCTTTAGTGCACATGTAATATATTTAGTGCACATGTGATCATGTTTGAGTATCTTTAGTGCACATGTGATCATGCTTGAGTATCTTTAGTGCCCATGTGATCATGTTTGAGTATCTTTAGTGCACATGTGATCATGTTTGAGTATCTTTAGTGCACATGTGATCATGTTTGAGTATCTTTAGTGCACATGTGATCATGTTTGAGTGTCTTTAGTGCACATGTGATCATGCTTGAGTATCTTTAGTGCCCATGTAATGATGTTTGAGTATCTTTAGTGCACATGTGATCATGTTTGAGTATCTTTAGTGCACATGTAATGATGTTTGAGTATCTTTAGTGCACATGTGATCATGTTTGAGTATCTTTAGTGCACATGTAATCATGTTTGAGCATCTTTAGTGCACATGTGATCATGTTTGAGGGTCTTTAGTGCACATGTGATCATGTTTGAGGGTCTTTAGTTCACATGTAATCATGTTTGAGGGTCTTTAGTGCACATGTAATCATGTTTGAGGGTCTTTAGTTCACATGTAATCATGTTTGAGGGTCTTTAGTGACTTTTGGAGGTTCTTCCTTTTTGTTTTTTGACTTTTGATTTGTGCTGACCTGAGAAAAGGAATCTTTTCTCATTTGAAATCATTTCTGGCCTTTTACTTTCATCTGTTTGTGATTTAAACCAAAAAAATATATAAAAGCTCAAATAAAACTGGAGTGTATTATGTACATTCCAACCAAAGCTCTTGACTTGGCTTCTTTTTGAGGTGGTCTGATCTGGTCGTCCACAGGTAAAGAGATGCTGGAGTCTCTGTGAACAGCTGACACGTTCATTCAATACAAAAAGATCTCTGAAATTTAAGGAATGAAATTGCTGAAGCTAATAAGATTCATGTTGTATTTGATGTGTTAATCTGACTGGTTATTTCACTGCAATTGTTCTGGTGTGGTGATTGTGAAGGTTACACTTTATTAGAGATTCTTTCATTGATTATGCATTTGAGTAAAAGTTAATCTGACCTTTTCATTAATTGTTCATTATTTCTTAATTTAGTTTAAATTAGTTTTAACTGAACTTGTTTCACTCACATACAACAAATCAATCATCATTTTGGCATCTTAATATGAACTTGTTCACAGTTTATTCATATAAGTTCTGATGTCAATGATTCTTTATTTATGAGGTCTTGAAAATATTAACTCTACTTTATCTCCATCAGTAAAAGTTGCAGACGAAGGCGGAAGTATGTCAGAGTGAATCATCTCACTTCATACAAACCTTCAGCCTGACGTGAACCGGATGTAGAACCATCCAGAACCACTGGAGGGTTCAACAACATGCACACATGTGTTTAACAGAGTCACAGAGAACAGGTTCCACTTTTCTTTTTTAATCTATTTATACATTTATTATTATTGTGATATTGTTTCTGTGTGTTGGCCCAACACACAATAAATACAGCCTGTTGTCAACAACATCACAGTGAAATGCAACTTTAATGGTGTGTAGGAATGTGTTCCTAGCCCTTCACTTTCATCGTCTTTTTGTTTTATGGTTTCTATGTCAGCACTCAAAGTTTACAGGTTTCATTAGCAGCATTTTTAAACATCATATACTGTCTGTAAGAGCTGTGTTGTAGTGTTTTTGTCACCCTTTTTCTGTGTAGTCAGGAAAATAAGAGTCCAAATCAGTAATCAGGAAAATAAGGGCTCAAATAACTAGGACTCGTAAGGAGACTGGCAATGGTAACTCTGCTTATAATGAAAATAAACCTCCAACCATAATAAGAGACTGACAATTACTTACGTGTACTGTCAAAATTTTAACCATTCTCACTAAAGACTTGACCCAAAAAAAACTGTTTCACAACATGGACATGAACAGAAACAAATGGAAAAAAAGAGTCAAAAAAAAAAAAGAACAATCAATTCAATCAGTTGAATGACATCTGTTACCGATCCATCAGATCCAGAACATCCTTTGCAGACTCTTCAGGCAGAACTCAGTCCATGGATGGCACTGCTCATTCTTCAAAACGATTCTATCAATGGAAAAAAAAAACAGCCTGTACAAAACATGCAGAGCAATTACTCAATGTGCAATATAAAATGTATAATCCACCTAAAATGAATTACCTGCATTTGGATTTCAAAATAATAAATAATCTTTATGTCACAAATGCTGTTTTGCTTCAAGTTGTCATTGTTACTGGCCAATAACACATTTTTTATCCGAAAACAACATAATAACACAACAAATGACCAGTGGAACAAATAAAAGTGCATATCAAACTTATATCCAGCTCACAAAATCACTCCACACAGTGTGTGTTAGCTCACCTGCAGTGTGCCGGCTAAAAAACACGTGTTGGTATGCTAGCTGAGCTTTTCACTGCGAACACAGCTAACAACTCGTTTGCAACTTCCCCACCAAAACAGCACATCGTGACTGGCTTTATCATTTAAAGTCTACACCGATTCACACCGTTTGTTCATACAAACTGAGAACCAGGCTGCTGAATGCATACATTTAACACTCACCAGGATATTCTTTGACAATATTCCACTCTCCTTGGCTTAAACCATCACAGGACTCGACCATATCACTTTACAACAAGGACAGTTTCAGTGATAAAACAGTGTTTTTTTCTCCCAGTCGTTTCTCATTCCGACTCTAAAAATAAGTGAACAAAGTTTTCTCCCTCGCTAACCGAAGCTGCTGTGTGCAGTCCTGCGGTGCATTCACAGTAAATTGTAAAAAAAAACAAGACTTTGTGGAAAACTGCCATTTTAGGCACTGTGACGCATTCATTGTACATAGGAAAAACAACATGTGGCAGAAAGACTCACATTAACTGAAAGATGAAAATAAAAGTTTTAACAATAAAATAACACTGGGTAACATTTTCATTGACACAGCTGTGTTAATGCTGTCTGCCTCGGCCCAGTTCACTGTCACACTGTTAAGAGATGTAAATGTTACACTGCGTCTGTCTCTCCTGTTACCAGGCTGCAGAGTCACCGACTGTGGGCCGAGAGTCGACACGTTCAGTACAGTTGGCTGCACGCCGTCTGGACAATAGAACCAACATGTGCAACGAGTCACAAACAGGTTTTACTGTCATTTTTGGTAACTTTACCACGTCACTGTTCTCAGTAGATAACACAGTTTATAGGCAGTAATCTTGTAATGTAATGTGTTACTTTTAACAGTTTCATTACCCAACACTGGTGCTTATACTGTATGTTTATATTGCTGCATTTATAGTGTAGATAAAGAGTTATTGTATCTAAATATAGCTAAATGTGATTAATTAGTAGAGGAGGTTAGATAATTAGAAGAATTATCCAGTTCATTGAAATTTAGAAACAGCTATACAATGTAATACTTAAAGTCAGCATATGTGTACATTAGTAAAAAACTGATTTTAAGCAACACAATATATAATATCTAACTTTGGATGAACAGAAAGCTGAGTGTGCATTTCTCTGCCTGTGTTACCTGAACATGACAGTAAGTTGTATCTAGTGAGAATCAGTGCTAACATTAGCATGCTGGGCTAACTAGCTTCCACTTTCTTGTCGGGTCGTCCAAAGTGTTGAAGGACGTCAACATTTAGCAGCTGATAACAGCAGCCTTCATCTAAAAATACATGTGGAGGCTCAACAAATATTACAATCCTCTGAACACTTGTGTACTTTACTGTAGTGATTATAATTTAAAATGTGCTTTTATGTTATAGATGATGAAGCTTCTAATATCACAACAGCCAGATGGAGATGAAGTATGTATATATGAAATATCTGCTGAATTGATTTCAGCAGATATTTCATATATACATACTTCATCTCCATCATACTTATTTCTTTACTCTGTGTCAACAAAGATAACAGCTGTATAATGTCCTCTGATGATTTATGTCCCATCATCATTCTGTGAACTGAAACATGTGAATGTCTCAAATGATGAAGCCTTTTATAACCTTTGGTACCGTCAACTGTAGGATACACAGTAAAAACATCACACGATGGCAGACTCGGGTCATTTTATTGAAAAGCGTCTTCTGCTCATGAAGAGAGTGAACATGTCCAACAGGTGTTTACATTTCACATCAATCTGACATCCATTCAGCTCCATAACAATCTACAGTGAGCTCACAATCAAACTAACTGGTGTCCAACAGTGAAGCTTCTCCTCCCAACAGACAACAGAAAGACACTGACTGAACCTGAGATCAGATCAAAAGTACAAACTGCAGAGAAACTAAATGATCCTGCTTGTTTTCTAATCACAATGTTGTTAATAACTGATTACTGAAAACATTTAAGAAACATAACAAATGCTGAATCAAACAATATGCACTTAAGAAAACTTATATCCCAAAATAATCAACATACACATAATCAATTTATCTTTTTTTAACATGTGTTGCAAGTTTCTATTCAAACATACTAAAGTTGACATCATGTATTGATTTAAGCTCTTGTCTATACGTATCAGGAATTATAATAGAAAGCAGCGAGCAGTTAAAGTTTAAACTGGCGGTGCAGAAGATCAACATGTGCCACTACAGACACAATGACATACGCAGGAACGTTACTGACATCAGGTGTCCTGCTCCCTCTGGGCTTTAATGCATTTTATCAATTTGTGAAGCGTGCTCAAGCTGAAATGGGGTGTTGGGTTCTTCTCTCAATGTGAACCCATATCCCTGTTAGCAGACCAGGGATTCACCACATCATCATCATTGATCTTAGCTGACTGGACGCAAGGCCACATAATTGCCACTTTTTCCAGCCCAGAAGCATGGAAACACAGGCTCAGTGAATGTGGTGTCAAAGCGGTAGAGGGCAACCCTTTGGTTTCCTGAGATTTTGGTGAAGGACAGAGTGCCACCATGCCAGTCAAGAAGCACCCCAACTCTCGTGCAGCCACCAGAGACAGGATCACTTTGCCACACTAAGCCATTGTGCCAAGCCCTCAGTACGGGATCTGACCAAGCAGGTTCAGCATATTGGCCAAAAACCCACGACACAGTGTTGTTTCCAAACTCAGATGATGGCCCTTTTCTGTCAGTGCTACCATACGCAACACCTACATACACAGATTCATCAGGACTGTAACTCCAGTCTACCTCCCAGTAATGGATCCCTTGCAGAGCTTCTTTGGCCAGCACTTGGAGATATGTTTCAAATCTCTCTGGGCGGGGAGGATATGTCTGCCATGCTCCATATGTTGCCTTCTTGTTTCCCTCAGACAGCGTGAGCTGCTTGTTCACAGTGTCTGGGTCCATGGTGATGTCAGGAACAACTGATTGAGAGATCAAGACAAAATGTGTTATTATTCTGAATTAATTATCAGAATATCAGAATTATCATTCTGATGGTTGGAGGAGAGATATTTATAGTCTAATTTTTAATCCCCCAAAGAAAACAAAAAAAGTTATGACCATCTTTTCTGCTCGGTGTGACGGACAGATGGACGGACACAATCTTTGGCAGAAATTCTGCAATGATGACACTTCAGTTTTCTCATTGATCAGCCACCAATATTTAATGCAACTCATACAATAAAATAAAAATAATTATTAGTTCTCTAATTAATGATCACAGCAACATTATAGTTACAGAGAACTTGTAATGAATGATGTGGAATAATGTTAAATATGTTGACACTGGAAACTGATTTCGTGGACACAGAGCTGCGACAGGCAGATATATTTAATGACACAGTTTTAGAAAATCTAGCGGTCAAAACTTACTTTTGCTGAGTTCCTCTTTCTTCACTTCATAGATCTTTCCCGGAGTGAAAGGCAGACCTGCGAAAGGAGATGCTTTTTTCTCTGATGCCATTTCTTCAGCCTGTTGAGAAATGTTAAACGAGTGACTACAGACTTCAACACTTCATCGACACTGATTTCAGCAGGACAACTCAGCTCACGAGTTAACTGTGTAAATGCAGTTGTATCATATAACACGTCTGTCGTGTCACCTTCCGTCTCAGTTTGTCCTCACCTGGTGGAGTTGAGTCGATCAGCTGAGTTGTGTGAGAGTCTTCTGGACTTCCAACTGGAGCTTGTGGTGTGATGATCAGTGTGGCTGTGAGGTTACTTATATACTGTTAGATACGTGCAGAGATGATAACAATCACTTTGTGGTATGAAAGTTACGATGATAATAAAATAGCAGAAGTGATTCCACAGAAATGAAGACACACCTACAGGGAAATATCACGATAAAGACATTACAAAATCTGAGGCCAATTCTGTGGAACTGGAGCTGTTTGTTTTTCTTTGTTTGATTAGTTGCTGATTAAAAGTTTTTTCAGGTACATAGACACACAGGTGACCAGTCCAGTTGTCTGAAATTAAACGGGCTTATCGGAGACCTGAAACAGCCACAGTTACAGATTCTCTTCTATTATTTGTCAAAACATTTGATTTATTGATTGCTGGTGTGTCCCCTCAGAGCTGCCGTAGGGCAGGAGTTGCTGTTGTTTGTGATATGTGGGGAGGAAATGAAAAGAAGCGTGTTCAGAGCACTAACATGACGTCTCCATGTGCCAGTTATTATTTTCTTATAGGGAGGTGAACTGATGTCACTTGGGTAAATCTGTGGCAGCAGCGTTTCTTTTCCTGTGCTGCCATTTTTCCCAGTCATGCTGTTTTTATACACAGTTTTCTGACCTTAGCTTCCTTAGCTACATTTACATTTACCAGCCAGTTGATGTAGTGGAGCGAAGTGTTCGGACTGGGCCGTGTGGTCTGACCAGTGTTTAGAGGTGGAGGGCTGTAGTTCCATTGAGCCAGCGGAGGTAATGGAGGTGGGGGGTCACATGGGTGAACTGGGGTAGATGGAAAACGAGGTGCGCTCTGGATACGCTGCAGTGGTTTAGTCGCAGAGGCTGGGAGTTAAAGTAGTCCAGGTGGGAGATGACCAGCTCTTGGACCAGGAGTTGTGCTTTGTCCTGTGTGAGGAAAGACCAGATTCTGCAGATACTGTAGAGGGCAAATCTGCAGGATCAGGCCACAGCAGTGATGTTGGAGGTGCAAGACAGTCTGTCATTGAGGATTACATCCAGGTTCCTCCCAGTCGATGTAGGTGATACAATGACGTCCTCAACAGTGACTCACAGTTCAGCAGAGCGCTGGCTAACATTGTTTTATACATATGAGTAGTATGAAGTTATTGGCATGTGGTGTGGAGACGAGGACACTTTTAGACCTGGCACAGGGATGTTTGTGACAGTGACCTGCAGGTGGGACTCCTTCACCAGCAGAGATGACAGCTTGTCCATCATCCTGCTCTCTCCCACCACCTGCACTGGGTCCAGTGGTTCCCAGGATGGAGCTGGCCTTTCTAGTAAGTTAATCCAGTCTCTTCCTGTCTGCTGCTGAGATGCTGCTGCTCCAGCAGACTACTCCATAGAAATTGGCTGATGCCACCACAGAGTCATAGAAAGAGGTCAGGAGGTCTCCTGCAGTCCAAAGGACCTGAGCTTCCTCAGCAGACAGAGTTGCTGCTCTGACCTTTCTTGTCTGTTGCTGCAGTGTGATCAGTAATATACCTCCAGATATTAACAATGTCTATCTCATAGCGTGACAAACCCCAACTTGCCTAATCGCTCTAATGGAGGAAGTGAAAAAAAAAAATTAAACAAAAGATGTGCTGATGTAATGTTACACTGCTGTGAAGTGTTTCCACAGAAATAAAGAATCACCTGCTGGCATCCGTCACTATAACGTCCACACCAATTCTGTGGAACTGGGACTGTTTGCTTTTCTGTGTTGGAATAGTTGTTGATTAACAGCTATATCACATAACCTTGGATTTTTCACCTGTGTGTCTCAGCTGAAAGAACATTACGCATTCAAGGAAGTTTTTAAAAAGGCAAACAATATTTCCTGTTCTTAAACTCAAGAACAAGTATTGTAAAATACATCCTACCAAACAGTTTCTTTAGAGGCCAAGACAGATTCATACAAATCATCCTTTTATAAGGTTTTCAGGCTCTCTTACAGGACTGGGTCTCCTCCAGAATTCATGGCTGTTATCAGGCAATCAATCCTCCGTCACCATGTGTATTCTGATACACATGCAGATTTACAATGTATTCACGTTCCTGTTATTGAATCAATAGATTGTAGAGCTGGTGAACACAATGCTCCCAACTTCCTCCTCTCGTCCTCTCATGCAGGACATTTAACAGGTGGTTGTCATTACATTTTCGTTTTGTTTCGTTTTCTTTCCGCTTAATCCGTGAGGGTCGCGGGATGTTGCCGTCTCCCCCTAAGGGGCTGCTTATGGGGCCAAATCCAGTTTCACACAATGGGCACAGGCCAGGATTCAGACCGGATGAGTTGCCAGCTCATCGCAGGACCCTTACTGATGGCATCTGCACATCAGGAGCAACTTTGGGGTTCAGTATCTTGCTCAAGGATAATTCAACATGTAGCTCAGTTCCGCCCAGGGAGAGCTGTCACGAACTTGTGACCTTCTGATTACCAGTCCACCAGCTCTACCCACTGAGCTACAGCCGCCCCGGTTGTCATTACGTGAAAATCAATTTTACAGCTATGACACGATATAAAGCAAATTACTAAAATATTAAAAGTTTGACTAGATTGAAATGACTTAAATTGAATTGAACTGAATGTTTGCACTAAAGCACACAGTGTGACAGCAACATGGTTCACTGTTAGGCCATATCTCAGTGGTTACCATGTTAAGCTCTCTGCTCTTCCTCCTCTGCAGGCTGAGGAGCGTCATCATGAACTTCAGGACTTCAGGAGGAGAAAATCACAGACTTTAATGCGGAAT
>NC_051058.1:22856451-22891451 GCF_904848185.1 Acanthopagrus latus | reverse complement strand
TCCCAGCTCGAAGGAGCCAACAAGACAACATCGTCCGCAAAAAGCAGAGATGAAATCCAGTCGCTCCCGAACTGGACCCCCTGACCGCCCCGACTGCACCTAGAAATTCTGTCCATAAAGATAATGAACAGAACCGGTGACAAAGGGCAGCCCTGCTGGAGTCCAACATGCACCGGGAACAGGTCTGACTTACTGCCGGCAATGCGAACCAGACTCCTGCTCCGGTCGTACAGGGACCGTACAGCCCTTAGCAGAGGGCCTCCGACCCTGTACTCCCGGAGCACCTCCCACAGAATGCCGCAAGGGACACGGTCGAATGCCTTCTCCAAGTCCACAAAACACATGTGGACTGGTTGAGCAAACTCCCATGAACCCTCTAGCACCCTGCGGAGGGTATAGAGCTGGTTCAGTGTTCCACGGCCAGGGTGAAAACCAAATTGTTCCTCCTGAATCTGAGGTTCGAGTATCAGCCGAATTCTCCTCTCCAGTACCCTGGAGTAGACTTTCCCAGGGAGGCTGAGGAGTGTGATCCCCCGATAGTTGGAACACACCCTCCGGTCCCCCTTTTTAAATAGAGGAACCACCACCCCAGTCCGCCAGTCCAGAGGCACTGTCCCCATCTGCCACGCGATGCTGCAGAGACGTGTCAGCCAAGACAGCCCCACAACATCCAGAGACTTGAGGTACTCAGGGTGCTTTGCCACCGAGGAGCTTCCCAACTACCTCAGTGACTTCGACCCGGGTGATGAATGAATCCACCTCTGAGTCCCCAGCCCCTGCTTTCTCTATGGAAGGTGTGTCAGTGGGATTGAGGAGATTGTCGAAGTATTCCTTCCACCGCCCGATGATATCCCCAGTCGAGGTCAACAGCTCCCCACCCCCACTATAAACAGTGTTGGTGGAGACCTGCTTCCCCCTCCTGAGGTGCAGGATGGTTTGCCAGAATTTCCTCAAGGCTGACCGATAGTCCTCTCCAGGGCCTCCCCGAACTTTTCCCAGACCCGAGTTTTTGCTTCCACGACCGCCCGTGCAGCAGCACGCTTGACCTGCCGGTAACCGTCAGCTGCCTCAGGAGTCCCCCGAGCCAGCCATGCTCGATAGGACTCCTTCTTCAGCTTGACAGCATCCCTTACTTCTGGTGTCCACCACCGGGTTCGGGGATTGCCACCATGACAGGCACCGGAGATCTTCCGGCCACAGCTCCGAACAGCCGCGTCAACAATTGTCAAGCCTTTTAATGTTTTTGTGCAGAATCCCCGCTTGAAAGGGACCTGATTAGTCTACCCCGAGATGATGAACTGGATTTCACTCAATAACCACAAACTTCTTTTCCATTTTTCCTCCTTTTATTTTGGCAGTTCCATTTTCATTTCTTCAGCCACTTCTTTAGGTATTTGGATTGTGTGGATTTTAGCAGTTTGGTATCTTAGCAGGTGAAAAACCTTTAAACCACAAAAGAAGAAAATATACAAATTACTGTGATCGAATATAATAAATAGAAAATTACACATCTGTACATTCCATGAAAATATAATATACACCGTTACTTTTTTTCTTTAGCTTAATATCATGTAGATCTTTAACTGCTTTTTAACACATTTTATCATATTCATTAAGCCATTTTTTAAACCCAGTTTTTATATATTTTTCTATAGTATTTATCGTATTTTAACCATTTTTATAGTACACATATTATACAATCATTTTCTCATAATTATTTTACAATGTGTCTAGAGTGCAATTATTTAAACATTTTACCACAATTATTTTATCCCAGTACTAAAGTGAAATTATTCAAACCAGCACCATACGTAATGTTAAAGCATTAGAAATAAGTTCACATTATCTTCACCATGATTTCTACCACACACAAGCAGGACACACTTCACCTGAATAACAAACACTACCGACACCATTAAATGGTTAAATAGAGTCTCTCGCTGCCGACCATGTGGCTAAAGCTAAGCTAACGTTATCTGCATCAGCGGCAGATTACGTCTCTTTCCGTTCATCCAGAGCTCAGTTCCTTACCGGCTGCCAATCGGGTGCTGGAGACCATCAGTCCTGCATGCCTTAAGTGGCAATCGTGGCACAGTCTCAACTTACTACTGCTCGAGTTTGTGACAGCAAGCCATCTTCTGTTGCTCCCCGCTTCCGGTGCTGTGTGCTCTCTTAAAAGCCCCGGATGGGACTTGGCAGGCACACCGGTTCCGCCCATTTTCAGTCCCGTGCGCTTTTACAATTTCTCGTGATATTTTTCTAATTCCAGTTTTCCAGTTTGACTTGACAACAATGGAAGTGGAGAACATGGTCCATTTGGACTCAATGTCCCCAGCCTCCCTCGGAATCTGGTCAAAGCTCTCCCGGAGGTGGGAGTTGAAGACCTCCCTGACAGAGGGTTCCACCAGACCATATGTGTCAAACTCACGGCCCGCGGGCCACATCCGGCCCGGCGTACAATTATATCCGGCCCGTGAAATCATTTTATTAATCTACTATAATGGCCCGGCTATATGAAACGCTGATAACTCTCAAACTACAGATCCCATAATGCAGCGCTTCAGCTGCCTTGCCGCCGCAAGACTTCCTGGAAACGTTCCCGCGTCAACTGTTGACGCGGGAGCCTGACGAGCGCAGCCACTTTTAAAACTATACAGTATAATACTGACAAACAACTAAGTCTTCAGTGTCGGGAAGCGGAGACGTGACGCCCGGGGATGAGCTTTTATCGTTGATTTTTTTTGGGGGGAATTTTTCTACGTTACACGAAGGCTGGACGGAGGGAAGCAGGGTGACGTTTCTGTTGCTATGGGTTTCGTGGATGCTAATCCCTCACAATGGCCAAGAGAAAAGTTGACTCTGAAAACAGAGCCTTTCAAAACCGATGGGAGGCTGAGTATATGTTTACTGACATTGCCGGTAAACCCGTGTGTCTTCTTTGTGGAGCTAATGTGGCCGTAATTAAGGAATATAATGTAAAACGGCACTACGAGACAAAACATCAGGATAAGCTCAAAAACCTGAATGCAGAGCAGAAGATGCAGAAAGTCGAAGAGTTAAAGAAGAATATGAAGATCCAGCAGATGTTTTTCACCAGAGCAAAATCCCAAAGTGAAGCTGCTGTGAAAGCAAGTTTTATAGTGGCAGAGGAGATCGCCAAATCAGGCCGACGATTTTCCGAGGGAGAGTTTCTGAAGAGCTGCATGATGAAGGTGTGCGACGTCTTGTGTCCAGACAAAAAGCAGATGTTCGCAAATGTAAGCCTGAGTAGAAATACGGTTGCTGATCGGGTTTGTGAGATTGCCACTGATTTGAGAACACAGTTGAGTGAAAAAAGCAGAGACTTTGTTGCATACTCTCTTGCTGTGGATGAAAGCACAGACATGACGGACACTGCACAGCTGGCGATCTTCCTCCGTGGAGTGGACTCTAATTTGCACGTTACAGAAGAAATATTGGACATTAAATCAATGCATGGAACAGCAACGGGAAAAGACATTTTTGAAAACGTGTGTCAAAGTGTAACCGACATGAAATTGCCCTGGGACAAACTTGTTGGACTTACTACGGATGGAGCACTGGCAATGTGTGGTGAAAAAAGTGGACTAGTGGGAAGGATGCGAGTAAAGATGCAGGAGGAGAACTGTGTTGGTGAGTTAACCGCATATCACTGCATTATTCACCAAGAATCGCTGTGTGGTAAAGTCCTAAAAATGGAGCATGTGATGAATACTGTAACGCAGACCATAAACTTTATCCGAGCCAAGGGATTAAATCACCGGCAATTTCAATCTTTTCTGCGCGAAATAGATTCGGATTTTGCCGACATTCCTTATCATACAGAGGTACGTTGGCTGAGTCGGGGAAAAGTTCTCAACAGAGTTTTCGAGCTCATTAAAGAAATCTGTCAGTTCATGGACAGTAAAGGAAAAGACTCCACAGTTTTGCGGGACGAAAAATGGAAATGTGAATTGGCGTTTCTGGCTGACATAACAGCTCATCTCAACGTCTTAAACCTGCAGCTCCAGGGACGTGACCGCATGATCACTGACATGTATGATGCGGTGAAGGCATTTCAAGTGAAGCTGCTCTTGTGGGAGACACAAATGCACCAGTGCAACTTGCCTCACTTTCCCCGTTGCCAAGTAATGATGAACCAAGTCGGCACAGCAGCGTTCCCAAATGCGCACTTTGCTGATAAACTGAGCGCACTGCGCACTGAGTTCGCACGGCGCTTTGGTGACTTTGAAGCACAAAAAAATAACTTCGAGCTGCTTCGCAACCCATTTGCCGTCGATGTGGAAACTGCACCTGTACAGATGCAGATGGAGCTGATTGAACTGCAGTGTAATGGGACACTAAAGGCAAAGTATGACACTGCAGGGCCCGCACAGTTTTTTCGCTCCATTCCTGAAGCAATGCCCCAGCTCCGTCTACATGCGGCTCGAACCTTGTGCATGTTTGGTAGCACATATCTATGTGAGAAGCTGTTCTCAGCGATGAAGCTTAACAAAACAGCACACAGAAGTCGTCTCACTGATGAACACCTGCAGTCCATCCTGAGAATCTCTGCAACACAGGACCTCACACCAAACCTGAATGAAATTGTTGCCAAGAAAAGATGCCTAGCATCCAGCTCTGACAAAATGGCATAAGCTGAAAAAAAAAAAAAAAAATGAATGAAAACTGAAAAAAAATGAACTGAATGTTTTAATTTGTTATTTTAACTTTTGGTGAAAAGCACAAATTTTAATTATATTTGCATTTTTTCATTTTCATGAATGCATTTTGAATCTGTCTGATTTTAATTCATATTTGTGTTAAAAAAAACGTCAAGTTTTAGTGTATTCAATAAATGTTTATCCTGTTCGGCCCGTGACCAAAGGTCTGGTTTGAGTTTTGGCCCTCTGTACAATTGAGTTTGACACCCCTGCGCCAGACGTTCCCAGCAGACCCTCACAATACGTTTGGGTCTGCCGAGTCTGTCGAGCTTCCTCCCCTGCCAGCGGATCCAACTCACCACCAGGTGGTGAACAGTTGACAGCTCAGCCCCTCTCTTCACTCGAGTGTCCAAGACATACAGCCAGAGGTCAGATGACACAACCACAAAGTCGATCATTGACCTCCGGCCTAGGGCGTCCTGGTGCCACGTGCACTGATGGACACCCTTATGCTTGAACATGGTGTTCGTTATGGACAAACTGTGACTACCACAGAAGTCCAAGAACAAAACACCACTTGTGTTCAGATCGGGGAGGCCGTTCCTCCCAATCACACCCCTCCAGGTAACACTGTCGCTGCCTACGTAAGCGTTGAAGTCCCCCAGCAGAACGACGGAGTCCCCGGTTGGAGCACTCTCCAGTACCCCTCCCAGGGACTCCAAGAAGACCGGGTACTCTACACTGCTGTTCGGCCCGTAGATCCCAACAACATTCTTTTAAATAAGAAAAGGTGTGACAGTGCCCACACCACATTTCTTTTAATATACCATGAATGTTAACATTTCTCATTACATCAAAAAAAAAAAAAAAACATTATCTATGATTAAAATACTGGTTGTTACATATTTGTAATTTTACTATTTTAATTGGAAATCAGCTCCTATTTGCTCCATAGTGACTTGAACCCTGGGTGCTCCTGGTTTCACATCAAGATGAGATAAGACTTTATTGCCCCCTCACCATGGAAATTCAGATGTAATAGCAGCTTAAAGATACTGAAACAAGATGACAGCAAAGATAGAATACACAACAGAATAATAGAAATATATAATAAAATACTAGAAGAACCGAAGGTAAGCTAAGGCAGCAGACTCTCCCGAAATTGTAATAGACATCCCAGTCCTCTACAACTCACAAATACTAGTAACATAACTGTGAGCCCATTTACGTTATATAAACATGAGCGGCAGCTCTGCTCGCTCACAGTCCCTCCAGACGAGCCTGTTAATCACTCGCTAATATCAATATGGAAATAGTCCGTGTGTGTGAGTGAGAGAGTAAAAACCTAATAAACTCAATTCAGTCCAGTTTTATTGCAGGGAAGCACGTTGAGGAGAAGGCTGAATAGCTTTTAGCGTAATGTTAGCCCACCAGTCCGCTTTCTCCTTCTCTGGCTGTAGACACTCAGCAGACTGTAGAATCCGTACAACTCACGACTACTAACGTTACTGTGAGGCCCAATACATCAGCAGCAGCTGTCTGTTCCTATGATAAACACTGATTATTAAAGTGAAGATGCTGTAGTTTATTTAGTGTTTTTAACAGTTTAATCACTTGAAACAAGGTTGCAGATAATATTGAAGTAGTGCGTGTGTGTGTGAGTGAACGAGAGAGAAGAGCACGTTGAGGGGATGGCTAGAAAATAGCGTGTGTGTGTGTATGCGTGTGTGTAAGCCAAATGAGAAGCTGCAGAAACTGAGAGCAAAGCACCGTCTGAGAGAAAACTGTAGGGCAATAATGGCTGTTTAACTACAAAGTTATTTTACTTGATCTTTTTCTGTGTTGACTGAGAGATTCCATGCAGCAGAAAATGACAAATTATCATGTTGTGTGTCCTGAAGCTGTCTTTGACAGTTTCTTGTAGAGAGGAGCAGAATATTGCTGTTCAAGACTTTAGACATCATGCAACTGCATTATAAGGCCTATATGAACAGCATGGTGTTCAGGGATAAATAGTCTCTATCGTTATTGTACTATTTTTTTCAGCTATAGTTACATTCCTCGTTAGTAATGTAGCAGCCTACTTTTGAATGACAGTGTCCCTGCTATCACATGTTGCTAAAATAAAACATTTACATATTAAAATCAACTACAGGCTTTCCAAATGCTGTAGTAAATTAAGCGTGATGAGTTGAGCATATGTCAGCATGTGGCCCCACTTTTAAGTCTCCCTCTTTTTATCAAACCCTTATTGCAGATGGATAGACTTAAATCTATGTGCAAAAACTCTCAAAGTTAAGTCTTGTAGTTTGTATTACTCAAAATGTGGACGCCATTATTTTCCCTTTTACTGGAAATGAATTTCGGCTCCAAATATTGGTTATCAGCCTCCTTCACTACTTATAATCGGTATCAGTATCGGCCCTGAAAAAAACATATCGGTCTATCTCTAGTTTACATGCTGCAGATCCGACTCACCTGGCTGCTGAAGGGAATGTGAGAAGATGCTCTGATTGGTTTAATTTATGTTCCACTCAATCCACGACTAAAGACAACCTCTTTGTGTCCAGACTCTCTGCTGTTTGATGAGCAACATGGACTAAACGCACCACCACCATGTGCTATTGACTGTTTAAGTAGGCCCGTTGACTTGCTGTTGTCTTCTGCTGCCTCTAGATAGCAATCTGCCATCAGTGCACCTGATCACAACTCACTTAAATGTCCAACACATCACAAGTACGTTTGCGTTTTAAACAACATGGGCATTGGGTGTGAAAATGACAACTGAGTCAGAAACTGAAACCAGCTATGAGACCTCTTTTGTTTTGGAGCCCTATAACAGTGATTATTGTTGGAATATAGAGCTATTTAAAACTGATTTTATTAAAAAACCACAGCAGCTCTAAGTGTAAATGAAGTCCTGAAGGTTGTGGTGTCTCTTGAACAGATTGAAGAAAATGTCCTCAGAAATCATGGACGTCGCTGCCCTGGGTCGACCTTTCACCCTAGGAATGCTCTATGATGCTCGCAGAGATGAACTGATCCCAGGTAAGTCTTGACATTGAAATATAAACTAATATTATATTTAAAACAGTTCTGTAGATAGTATATCTATAAATAGGTTCAGGAAATGTCCAAGCTGCTCTGGTCTTTGGCCCACAAATCTAGTTCTGCAGATTTTCTCAATCATCTTTGTTTGAGCCCCAACAAATGTCACATCATCCTGATTTTAATGGTTTGTTCAGTGGAAATTAGAACTCTGACTCAAAAACCGTCATTCTCTCTGACGTCTCTCATCACGTCACAATTGAAATATGATTCTTTGACCACATCATGCAGCCGATCCAAGAGCCAAGTCCACAGTGATTCCTGCTTTATGAGACAACTGATGTTTTCCAATTTCTTTAGGTTTGACATTGTGGGATCCAAAAACTCTAAAAGAGAAGACAGTTAAAACATCTCAACAAACCAGTAACTTTGAAGTCTCTGCATCTGACTCCATTGAATCCAAGTCCTCTCTGATGGATATTGAAGCTTCTCTGAAGGTCAGTTTCCTGTGTGGACTGATTGAAGTTGGAGGATCTGCCAAGTATCTGAATGATAAGAAGAAATTCAAGAATCAGAGCAGAGTGACGTGTCGGTACAACGCTACCACACACTTCAATCAGTTGTCAGTGACTCAAGGTGAAACCATGAACCCCCAACAGATAGAGGTCATCAGGAAGGGCACGGCAACACATGTAGTCACAGGAATCCTTTATGGGGCAAATGCTTTCTTTGTGTTTGACAGTGAGAAGTTAGAAGCCAGCAGCGTTCAGGACATCCAGGGCCACATGGAGGCTGTGATCAAGAAGATCCCTACATTTGATGTTGAGGGTAAAGTTGACATCAAGCTGACTGAGGAAGAAAAAGAACTGACCAACAAATTCTCCTGCAAATTCTACGGAGACTTAATTCTTCAAAGCAACCCTGCAACATTTGTAGATGCAGTGAAGACCTATGTAGAGCTTCCAAAGCTGCTGGGAGAAGATGGAGAGAAGAGTGTTCCAGTGAAGGTCTGGATGATGCCTCTGAAGGTCTTTGACACGACTGCAGCTGAGCTGATGAAAGAGATCAGCGTTGGACTAGTGTGGAAGTTGCAGAATGCTCTCGAAGATTTAAGAGAAATACAAATGAGATGCAACGATTCTCTGGACGACACAGTGGTACAGAGTTTTCCACAGATCCAAGCAGAGTTAAACAAGTTCCAAAACTGTTGTGAGCTTTACGTAACTAACCTCCAGGTGAACGTGGCGAAGAAACTTCTCTCAATCCGTGAAGGAAAAGAAGACGAGAGCTCAGTAAAGAAACTCCTTGATGACAGAAACGAGTCACCATTCAGTCATGAAAAACTAGACAAGTGGCTGGATCATAAAGAGAGAGAAATCAACGTCATCAGGTCCTGTGTGGAAATGATGAAGGGAACAAAGATCGTCCATAATGAGTCAGAGCTGGACAGAGAGGTTCTTGCTGCAGGTGTTGATGATGCTCTGTGCTTCGTCTTCACCTCCCTGCAGAGTGCTGACCCAATCCTGGATGAGATGGACAAATACCTGGATTCAGTTAGAGGAAGTACCTATGAAGTCCCATGGTACTACTCAGATGAAGTTTTAACCCAAATGAGAGAAAAAGCCAAATCTTTCCAAGATACTGCCAAATCCTTGAAGAGCGACAGCAGATTCCGCTTCCTGGTAGCGGCCATCAGAAATGAGAAATACACCGGAGCAACAATCTACCACTACAAGAACGGCATTCTGCACACTGAGGATTTCTCAAAGCCGGACATCTCTGATGTGGAGACTGTCACAGACAGAAGAGCTTTACTCTGGTGTAAGTATTCCATTTTCACTGTAAGACAAATGAGTCTCCTTCAGACACCAGACTGCTCATTCCTTGTATTACTCTCAGACTTAATTAAGCTTTCTTACAAAAGTCCTGTGGATTTTCTTTGAGCTGACACTGAAACTGATTTATAGAGGGACTTAAGTGAAATGACTGACAGTATTCAGTCCAACATGCACTGGGAACAGGTCTGACTTACTGCCGGCAATGCTAACCATCGAGCACCCTGTGGAGGGTGTATAGCTGGTCCAGTGTTCCGCAGCCCAGATGAAAACCGCATTGTTCCTCCTGAATCCGATGTTCGACTATCGGCCGAATTCTCCTCTCCAGTACCCTGGAATAGACTTTCCCAGGGAGGCTGAGGAGTGTGATCCCCCTTTTTTGAATAGGGGACCACCACCCAGGTCTGCCAGTCCAGAGGCACTGTCCCCGACTGCCATGCAATGCTGCAGAGACGTGTCAGCCAAGAAAGCCCCACAACATCCAGAGACTTGAGGTACTCAGGGCGGATCTCATCCATCCCCGGTGCTTTGCCACCGAGGAGCTTCCCGACTACCTCTGTGACTTCGGCTTGGGTGATGAATGGGTCAACCTCTGAGTCCCCAGCCTCTGCTTCCTCTATGGGAGGCGTGTCAGTGGGATTGAGGAGATCCTCGAAGTATTCCTTCCACCGCCCGACAATGTCCCCAGTCAAGGTCAACAGCTCCCCACCTCTACTGTAAACAGTGTGGTTGGAGGACTGCCTCCCCCTCCTGAGGCGCCGAATGGTTTGCCAGAATTTCTTCGAGGCCGAGCGGTAGTCCTCCTCCATGGCCTCCCGGAACTTTTCCCAGACCCGAGTTTTTGCTTCTGTGACTGCCCATGCTGCCACACGCTTGGCCTGCCAGTACCCATCTGCTGCCTTAGGAGTCCCCCGGGCCAACCAGGCTCGATAGGACTCCTTCTTTAGCTTGACAGCATCCTTTACTTCCAGACACCAGGTGGTGATCAGTTGACAGCTCAGTCCCTCTCCTAACCCAAGTGTCCAAGACATACAGCCAGAGGTCAGATGACACGACCACAAAGTCGATCATTGACCTCTGGTCTAGGGAGTCCTGGTGCCACGTGCACATATGGACACCCTTATGCTTGAACATGGTGTTTGTTATGGACAAACTGTGACTAGCACAGAAGTCCAATAACAAAACACCACTCGGGTTCAGATCAGGGAGGCTGTTCCTCCCCATCACACCCCTCCAGGTAACACTGTCGCTGCCCACGTAAGTGTTGAAGTCCCCCAGTAGAAGAACAGAGTCCCCTGTTGGAGCACTCTCCAGTACCCCTCCCAGGGACTCCAAGAAGGCCTGGTACTCTGCACTACTGTTCAGCCCATAAGCCGAGACAACAGTGAGAGACCTATCCCCGACCCGAAGGCGCAGGGAAACGACTCCCTTATTCACTGGGGTAAACTTCAACACATAGCGGCTGAGCTGAGGGGCTATAAGCAAGCTCACACCACCTCGCCACCTCTCATCATGGCCAACTCCAGAGTAGAAGACAGTCCAGCCTCTCTTAAGGAGTTGGATTCCAGAGCCCAGACTGTGTGTGGAGGTGAGCCCGACTATCTCTAGCCGGTACCGCTCAACCTCCCGCACCAGCTCAGGCTCCTTCCCCCCAACGAGGTGACATTCCATGTCCCCATGGCTTGAGTCACCGTCCGGGGATTGGGTTGCCGGGGCCTCCGCCCATGACTGCCACCCAAATCACACTGCACCAGCCCCTTCTGAACCCTCATGCGAGTGGTGAGCCCACTGGAGGGCGGGCCCATGTCGCTCCTTCGGGCTGCGGACCCGGCCACCAGGTCCCAACCCTAGGCCTGGCTCCAGGGTAGGGCCCTGGTGACGTCAATGCAGGCGACGTGAAATTCCTCTGTGTTCTATCTTTCATTAGGGCTTTTGAACTGATCTTAGTCTGACCCGTCACCTAGGACCTGTTTGCCTTGGGAGACGCTACCAGGGGCATTAAGCCCCGGACAACATAGCTCCTTGGCTCATCAGGTGCTCAAACCACAAGTACAAGTAGGAGCTGGAACAATAATAGAAAATGACTTCATACAAGTTATTCCTGCATTCAAAAGACTACTGTAGTAAAGTTATACAGCTGTTATCAGCAAAATATCTTCAAAGTATCTGAAGCAGATATTTTTATATCTACCTGTAAGAACACAGCTGGACGGAGGCTGAGATCTGAGAGTTTAATGAGCAGCGACTGCTCCACTGTAACTGTTGGCTACATGACAGACAAAGATCATCAGTTGAAGTTGGAACTGAAAGTATCTCAAAGTGAAATATTTACTTTCCACCACTGTCCATGAACAGTCTGTAGGAGCATGTGAGTGATGTTCTAATATATGAGCCTGTCCTTTCAAATGTGTTCAGAATAATCAATAACTGTTTTCAGTATGAACTGTGATCATGATCACGTCTCGTTCTCTCCATCAGACGCCTGTGATCTCACTCTGGACCCAGACACAGCAAACAACCATCTCACTCTGTCTGAGGGAAACAAGAAGGTGACAGAAGGACCACAACAGTCGTATCGTGACCTCCCACAGAGATTTGATGTTTGGACTCAGGTTCTGTGCAGAGAGGGGCTGACTGGGCGCTGCTACTGGGAGGTGGACTGGGGAAACATTTCTTTATTTGATGTTGCTGTAGGTGTTTGCTACAGAGGGATTCCAAGGAAAGGAAACAGTGACCAGTCCAAGCTAGGACGGAATAAACTGTCCTGGTGTTTAGGATACTACCAGAAGTCTGCAGGAGATTCTGCTCTATTTGCAGCTCATGATAATCAGACACAGTATGTCCCTCTTCCTCCTCCCTTCACTCGTCTGGGAGTGTATCTGGACTGGTCTGCTGGCACTCTGTCTTACTATAATGCCTCATCTGACACTCTAAGTCACATCTACACCTTCCACACCAAGTTCACTGAGCCTGTTTACCCAGGCTTCAGGCCTTGGAATAGATCCAGCATGTTTCTGTGTCTGTAAACTTGTCAGCACATGATTCAGTTCAGATCACTGAAATCCCTGATTTAAATGTTTTGATAGTGAAGCGTCATCATGTCAGTCACATAACAATATTAAATAATATAACGCTTCTTTATGTTTGAGTATCTTTAGTGCACATGTAATGATGTTTGAGTATCTTTAGTGCACATGTTATGATGTTTGAGTATCTTTAGTGCACATGTGGTCATGTTTGAGTATCTTTAGTGCACATATCATCATGTTTGAGGATCTAGTGTCTTTGGACACATTAGAAAAGGAATCTCTTGTCATTTGAACTCATTTCTGTACATTTTCTTTAACTGTGTGTGATTTAAACCAAAAAAATACATATATAAAAGCTCAAATAAAACTGGAGTGTATTATGTACGTTCCAACCAAAGCTCTTGACTTGGCTTCTTATTGAGGTGGTCTGGTCATCCACAGGTAGAGATCCTGGAGTCTCTCAGTGCATTTACATGACACTCAAGAAAACGGAATTACTGGGTTAGTCCGACTATGATCGGATCTTTAAGATGCATGTATACACCTTAGCCTGACTAAAATCGGACCGGATCGGATTTCTCATAGTTGAATTAACGCACCCAGATTATTGAACTGATAGTCGCATTACTCCTGCATGTATACGTTCCAGCAGATCGGATCGGATTTTGCATTCTGTGCAGGTGTGAGATTTTTCCCTGGGGCTGTGAGCCAGAAGTAGACGGGCAGTGGCGTCTTTCCTCCGTAATAACGGCAAGAAAGAGCGCCATTGTGCATCTAGTTTGTGTAATTATCATGTACACCATATACGAAGTGTACAAAGATATAGCTTCGCCTTGCTCTTCCTACGCCATCTTTCTTGAATGCCGAGGCAGCTGGTGACGTAAAGAGGTCAGCCGGAGTTGTTTCTGTTACCACTCGCTGAAATGGGCACATCACCACCTAGCGTACCGGGGTATAACCTGCTCCGACCCAATCCGATTTTCTCACTGGCATGTACACTCGGATAATTGCAGTTGTCTGATTGAGTAGCATAGTCAAACTATGGCTAATCCGACTAAGCTGTGCATGTCAACGCACTGACTGTGAAAGGCTGACACATTCATTCAACACAAAAAGATGTCTGAAATTTAAGGAAAGAAATTGCTAAAACTAATAAGATTCATATTCTATTTGATGGTGTTAAATTTGACTGGTTATTTCAGTGTTTTTTTTCTGGTGTTGTGATTGTGAAGGTTACGCTTTATTAGAGATTCTTTCATTGTTTATTCATTTGAGTAGAAGTTAATCCAACATTTTATTTAATTGTTCGGGTTTTTCAGGGATCTTGAAGTTTCCCCATTGAAAAAAACACAGCTCACACTTTATAGAGTGAGAGTTCCTCCAGTCTGACCTTTTAAAATGAGTCATTCTGAGAGTACAGTAAATCCCTCACCCTATACTACAGACTCTGTTGTTAACTGGAGACACTGACATAAATAAGTCCAAGGAGCCATGCAAGAGTTCTGTCAGCTTGGTGGATGAAATATAAGTCCTGGATTCTACTGTAGTCAATTCACTTTTAGCAACTTAAACACTTTTAAAATTTAAAAGTTATTGGTCAAAAACTATGAAACATTGTACATATATATACACACATTATATATCATATCGGAGTGTTTTCCGCATCGCTGTTGTCATGAAATGTTTTTAGGGGGTTTATTTCTTAATTTAGTGTTTAATTACTTTTAATTGAACTAATCAATGATTATTTTGGCATCTTAATATAAATTTGTATGTATATATAAGTTCTGATCTTGATGGTTCTTTATCTGTGAGGTACTGAAAATATTAATTTGACTTTATTTCCATCTGTAAAAGTTGCAGACGAAGGCGGAAGTATGTTGGAGTGAATCATCTCACTTCATACAAACCTTCAGTCTGATGTGAACCGGATGTAGAACCATCCAGAACCACTGGAGCGTTCAACAACATGCACTCATGTATTTAACAGAGTCACAGAGAACAGGTTGCACTTTTTTTTTTACTCTATTCTATATATTTATTATTATTATGATATTGTTTCTGTGTGTATAAAATATAAAATAAATACAGCCTGTTCTCAACAACATGATGGTAAAATGAAACTTTAATGGTGGTACTTAGGAATGTGTTCCTAGCCCTTCAGTTTCGTCTTTTTGTTTTATGGTTTCTATGTCAGCACTCAAAGTTTACAGGTTTCATTAGCTGCATTTTTAAACATCATATACTGTCTGTAAGAGCTGTGTTGTAGTGTTTTTGTCACCCTTTTTCTGTGTAGTCAGGAAAATAAGACTCCAAATCAGGAATCAGGAAAATAAGGGCTCTCAGTTTTTTTGTATGTGTGTTTGTCAGGCCTGATCCAAATAAAAATATATTTTAAAAACTATAAATAAATTTAAAAAAAAAATGTTCCCATTTTTTTGTCCTACCACCCTCCTGGAAAGCAGGTGGCCATCAGATCCAGAACATCCTTTACAGACTCTTCAGGCAGAACTCAGTCCATGGATGGCACTGCTCATTCTTCAAAACGATTCTATCAATGGAAAAAGCAATTACTCAGTGTGCAAAATAAAATGTATAATCCACCTAAAATGAATTACCTGCATTTGGATTTCAAAATAATAAATAATCTTTATGTCACAAATGCTGTTTTGCTTCAAGTTGTCATTGTTACTGGCCAATAACAACACATTTCTTATAAGAAAACAACATAATAACACAACAAATGACCAGTGGAACAAATAAAAGTGCATATCAAACTTATATCGGTTCACAAAATCACTCCACACAGTGTGTGTTAGCTCACCTGCAGTGTGCCGGCTAAAAAAACACCTGTAGGTATGTTAGCTGAGCTTTTCACTGCGAACACAGCTAACAACTCGTTTGCAACTTCCCCACCAAAACAGCACATCGTGACTGGTTTTATCATTTAAAGTCTACACCGATTCACACCGTTTGTTCATACAAACTGAGAACCAGGCTGCTGAATGCATACATTTAACACTCACCAGCATATTCTTTGACAATATTCCACTCTCCTTGGCTTAAACCATCACAGGACTCGACCATATCACTTTACAACAAGGACAGTTTCAGTGATAAAACAGTGTTTTTTTCTCCCAGTCGTTTCTCATTCCGACTCTAAAAATAAGTGAATAAAGTTTTCTCCCTCGCTAACCGAAGCTGCTGTGTGCAGTCCTGCGGTGCATTCACAGTCAATTGGAAAAAACAAGACTTTGTGGAAAACTGCCATTTTAGGCACTGTGACGCATTCATTGTACATAGGAAAAACAACATGTGGCAGAAAGACTCACATTAACTGATAGATGAAAATTAAAGTTTTAACAATAAAATAACACTGGGTAACATTTTCATTGAAACAGCTGTGTTAATGCTGTCTGCCTCGGCCCAGTTCACTGTCACACTGTTAAGAGATGTAAATGTTACACTGCGTCTGTCTCTCCTGTTACCAGGCTGCAGAGTCACCGACTGTGGGCCGAGAGTCGACACGTTCAGTACAGTTGGCTGCACGCCGTCTGGACAATAGAACCAACATGTGCAACGAGTCATAAACAGGTTTTACTGTCATTTTTGGTAACTTTACCACATCAGTGTTCTCAGTAGATAACACAGTTTATAGGCAGTAATCTTGTAATGTAATGTGTTACTTTTAACAGTTTCATTACCCAACACTGGTGCTTATACTGTATGTTTATATTGCTGCATTTATAGTGTAGATAAAGAGTTATTGTATCTAAATATAGCTAAATGTGATTAATTAGTAGAGGAGGTTAGATAATTAGAAGAATTATCCAGTTCATTGAAATTTAGAAACAGCTATACAATGTAATACTTAAAGTCAGCATACATACATGTGTACATTAGTAAAAAACTGATTTTAAGCAACACAATATATAATATCTAACTTTGGATGAACAGAAAGCTGAGTGTGCATTACTCTGCCTGTGTTACCTGAACATGACAGTAAGTTGTATCTAGTGAGAATCAGTGCTAACATTAGCATGCTGGGCTAACTAGCTTCCACTTTCTTGTCGGGTCGTCCAAAGTGTTGAAGGACGTCAACATTTAGCAGCTGATAACAGCAGCCTTCATCTAAAAATACATGTGGAGGCTCAACAAATATTACAATCCTCTGAACACTTGTGTACTTTACTGTAGTGATTATAATTTAAAATGTGCTTTTATGTTATAGATGATGAAGCTTCTAACCTCACTACAGCCAGATGGGTCGTCTAAATGTTAAAGGATGTCAACATGTATACAGCTGACGGCAGCAGCCTTCATGCTGAAATCAGTTCAGCAGATATTTCTTTACTCTGTGCCAACAAAGATAACAGCTGTATAATGTCCTCTGATGATTTATGTCCCATCATCATTCTATGAACTGAAACATGTGAATGTCTCAAATGATGAAGCCTTTTATAACCTTTGGTACCGTCAACTGTAGGATACACAGTAAAAACATCACACGATGGCAGACTCGGGTCATTTTATTGAAAAGCGTCTTCTGCTCATGAAGAGAGTGAACATGTCCAACAGGTGTTTACATTTCACATCAATCTGACATCCATTCAGCTCCATAACAATCTACAGTGAGCTCACAATCAAACTAACTGGTGTCCAACAGTGAAGCTTCTCCTCCCAGCAGACAACAGAAAGACACAGATTGAACCTGAGATCAGATCAAAAGTACAAACTGCAGAGAAACTAAATGATTCTGCTTGTTTTCTAATCACAATGTTGTTAATAACTGATTACTGAAAACATTTAAGAAACAAACAATATGCACTTAAGAAAAATTATATCCCAAAAGAATCAACATACACATAATCAATTTATCTTTTTTTAACATGTGTTGCAAGTTTCTATTCAAACATACTAAAGTTGACATCATGTATTGATTTAAGCTCTTGTCTATACGTATCAGGAATTATAATAGAAAGCAGCGAGCAGTTAAAGTTTAAACTGGCGGTGCAGAAGATCAACATGTGCCACTACAGACACAATGACATACGCAGGAACGTTACTGACATCAGGGGTCCTGCTCCCTCTGGCTTTAATGCATTTTATCAATTTGTGAAGCGTGCTCAAGCTGAAATGGGGTGTTGGGTTCTTCCCTCAATGTGAACCCATATCCCTGTTAGCAGACCAGGGATTCACCACATCATCATCATTGCTCTTAGCTGACTGGAGGCAAGGCCACATAATCGCCACATTGTCCAAGCCTAAAGCATGGAAACACAGGCTCAGTGAATTTGATTTGAAAGCGGTAGAGGGCAACCCATTGGTTTCCTGAGATTTTGTAGAAGGACAGAGTGCCCTTAGACCAGTCAAGAAGCACCCCAACTCTCGTGCAGCCACCAGAGGGGAAAGGACCTTCCCACACTTTGCCTTTGTGCCAGGCCCTCAGTTTGGGCTCTGACCAGGAAGGATCACAAAATTTGCCAAAAGTCCACGACATGGGGTTATATCCAAAGTCACTACCTGATCCCCCTGCTTTTCTGTCAATGCTACCATATGCAACACCTACATACACTGATTCTTTAGGACTTTCACTCCATTCTACCTCCCAGTAATGGATCCCCTGCAGAGCATCTCTTGCCAGCACTTGAGGATATGTTTCAAACCTCTCTGGGCGGGGAGGATATGTCTGCCATGCTCCGTGTGTTGCCTTCTTGTTTCCCTCAGACAGTGTGAGCTGGTTGTTTGCAGTGTCTGGGTCCATGGTGATGTCAACAGCAACTGATTGAGAGATCAAAACAAAATGTGTTATTATTCTGAATTGATTATAAAAGGAGGAGAGATATGTACAGTATATTATTTAATCCCTCCTAAAAGAAACATCAAGATCATCTTCTCCGCTCTGCGTATCTTACTGCTCAGGTTCTTCAGTACCAAATTAACTGTCAAATGAATTGTATCTTCACTGATTTAGCACCAAATAATCAGATGGAGAGACATGATGACTGTAGAGTTTTCTCATTGATCAGCCACCAATATTTCATGCAACTCATACAATAAAATAATTATTAGTTCTCTAATTAATGGTCTCAACAACATTATAGTTACAGAGAACTTGTAATGAATGATGTGGAATAATGTTAAATATGTTGACACTGGAAACTGATTTCCTGGACACAGAGCTGCGACAGGCAGATATATTTAATGATACAGTTTTAGAAAATGTAGTCGAAGTCAAAACTTACTTTTGTTGAGTTCCTCTTTCTTCACTTCATAGATATCTCCCGGAGTGAAAGGCAGACCTGCAAAAGGAGATGCTTTTTTCTCTGATGCCATTTCTTCAGCCTGTTGAGAAATGTTAAACGAGTGACTACAGACTTCAACACTTCATCGACACTGTTTTCAGCAGCACAGCTCAGCTCACGAGTTAACTGTGTAAATGCAGTTGTATCATATAACACGTCTGTCGTGTCACCTTCCGTCTCAGTTTGTCCTCACCTGGTGGAGTTGAGTCGATCAGCTGAGTTGTGTGAGAGTCTTCTGGACTTCCAACTGGAGCTTGTGGTGTGATGATCAGTGTGGCTGCGAGGTTACTTATATACTGTTAGATACGTGCAGAGATGATAAAAATCACTTTGTGGTATGAAAGTTACGATGATAATAAAATAGCAGAAGTGATTCCACAGAAATGAAGACACACCTACAAGGAAATATCACAATAAAGACATTACAAAATCTGAGGCCAATTCTGTGGAACTGGACCTTTGTTCGATTAATTGCTGGCTAACATTTTTTTTTTCAGGTACGTAGGTAGACAGACACACAGGTGACCAGTCCAGTCGTCTGAAATTAAACGAGCTTATCGGAGACCTGAAACAGCCACAGTTACAGATTCTCTTCTATTATTTGTCAGAACATTTGATTTATTGATTGCTGGTGTGTCCCCTCAGAGCTGCCGTAGGGCAGGAGTTGCTGTTGTTTGTGATGTGTGTGGAGGAAATTAAAAGAAGCATGTTCAGAGCACTAACATGACGTCTCCATGTGCCAGTTATTATTTTTTTACAGGGAGGTGAACTGATGTCACTTGGGTAAATCTGTGGCAGCAACGTTTCTTTTCCTGTTCTGCCATTTTTCTCAGTCATGCTGTTTTTATACACAGTTTTCTAACTTGGCTACATTTACATTTACCAGCCAGTTGATGTAGTGGAGCGAAGTGTTCGGACTGGGCCGTGTGGTCTGACCAGTGTTTAGAGGTGGAGGGCTGTAGTTCTATTGAGCCAGTGGAGGTAATGGAGGTGGGGGGTCACATGGGTGAACTGGGGTAGATGGAAAACGAGGTGCGCTCTGCATACGCTGCAGTGGTTTAGTCGCAGAGGCTGGGAGTTAAAGTAGTCCAGGTGGGAGATGACCAGCTCTTGGACCAGGAGTTGTGCTTTGTCCTGTGTGAGGAAAGACCAGATTCTGCAGATGTTGTAGATTACGCCCAGCTTTCTCCCAGTCGATGGAGGTGATACAATGACGTCCTCGACAGTGACTCACAGTTTAGCAGAGCGCTGGCTAACATTGTTTTATACATATGAGTAGTATGAAGTTATTGGCATGTGGTGTGGAGACGAGGACACTTTCATACCTGGCACAGGGATGTTTGTGACAGTGACCTGCAGGTGAGATTCCTTCACCAGCAAAGATGACAGCTTGTCCAACATCCTGCTCTCTCCCACCACCTGCACTGGGTCCAGTGGTTCCCAGGATGGAGCTGGCCTCTCTGATAAGTTAATCCAGTCTCTTCCTGTCTGCTGCTGAGATGCTGCTGCTCCAGCAGACTACTCCATAGAAATAGAGTCATAGAAAGAGGTCAGGAGGTCTCCTGCAGTCCAAAGGACCTGAGCTTCCTCAGCAGATAGAGTTGCTGCTCTGACCTTTCTTGTATGTTGCTGCAGTGTGATCAGTAATATACCTCCAGATATTAACAATGTCTATCTCATAGCATGGCAAACCCCCAACTTGCTCAAATGGCTGAAGTAAAAAAAAAAAAAATTAAACAAAAGATGTGCTGATGTAATCTTACACTGCTGTGAAGTGTTTCCACAGAAATAAAGAATCACCTGCTGGCATCCGTCACTATAACGTCCACACCAATTCTGTGGAACTGGGACTGTTTGCTTTTCTGTGTTGGAATAGTTGTTGATTAACAGCTATATCACATAACCTTGGATTTTTCACCTGTGTGTCTTAACTGGAAGAACATTACTCATTCAGGGAAGTTTTTAAAAAGGCAAACAAAAGATGTTTCCTGTTCTTAAACTCAACAGCAAGTAGTGTAAAATACATCCTAGCAAACAGTTTCTCCAGAGGCCAAGACAGATTCATACAAATCATCCTTTTATAAGGTTTTCAGGCTCTCTTACAGGACTGGGTCTCAACCAGAAGTTATGGCTGTAATAAGACAGTCAATCCTCCATCACCGTGTGTATTCTGATACACATGCAGATTTACAATGTATTCACGTTCCTGTTATTGAATCAATAGACTGTAGAGCTGGTGAACACAATGCTCCCAACTTCCTCCTCTCGTCCTCTCATGCAGGACATTTAACAATAATTTAGGTGGTTGTCATTACGTGAAAATCAATTTCACAGCTATGACACGATATAAAGCAAATTACTAAAATATTAAAGGTTTGACTAGATTGAAATGACAGTAAATTGAATGTTTGCACAAAAGCAAGTGATGTGACAGCAACATGGTTCACTGTTAGGCCATAACTCAGTGGTTACCATGTTAAGCTCTCTGCTCTTCCTCCTCTGCAGGCTGAGGAGCGTCATCATGAACTTCAGGATGCTCTGCAACGTCTACAGGACTGCTGAAGTCAGCAGAGTCAGTCCTGCCTGTCTGCTTCTGGTCTTCAGTGGGTCAGAAAAGGTGCTTTAAGAAAGTTTCTTTACAAGAAGTCTGGTTGATTATTGCCAAATCCCAGATATTAAGACAGATGAGAGAGGAGACTGACAGAAGAACGATGGTTTCCACAAAGATCTATGTGTACATCAGAGATGATGTGAAGTCCACTCATTCTCACGGGATACTCCACAATCTCCGATGTGTTTGTGAAACTGCTCCTTCTGTTCCTTTTGATTTTTGCTCCTGGATACAACTCGAGAATAATTTCAACTCTCGTGGCAGATTTCAGACAGACTGTATGAACTGTGCACTCCACAGGAAGTTATCATTGAACAAGGTGAATTTATACACTTGGAGTTGAAAGGTTTAATTGCATACTGAGCTGATATTGGTACTTCGTGCTCAATAGCCCAGTAGTTTCAAAAGTGTTCGGACTGGGCCGTGTGGTCTGACCAGTGTTTAGAGGTGGAGGGCTGTAGTTCTATTGAGCCAGTGGAGGTAATGGAGGTGGGGGGTCACATGGGTGAACTGGGGTAGATGGAAAACGAGGTGCGCTCTGCATACGCTGCAGTGGTTTAGTCGCAGAGGCTGGGAGTTAAAGTAGTCCAGGTGGGAGATGACCAGCTCTTGGACCAGGAGTTGTGCTTTGTCCTGTGTGAGGAAAGACCAGATTCTGCAGATGTTGTAGATTACGCCCAGCTTTCTCCCAGTCGATGGAGGTGATACAATGACGTCCTCGACAGTGACTCACAGTTTAGCAGAGCGCTGGCTAACATTGTTTTATACATATGAGTAGTATGAAGTTATTGGCATGTGGTGTGGAGACGAGGACACTTTCATACCTGGCACAGGGATGTTTGTGACAGTGACCTGCAGGTGAGATTCCTTCACCAGCAAAGATGACAGCTTGTCCAACATCCTGCTCTCTCCCACCACCTGCACTGGGTCCAGTGGTTCCCAGGATGGAGCTGGCCTCTCTGATAAGTTAATCCAGTCTCTTCCTGTCTGCTGCTGAGATGCTGCTGCTCCAGCAGACTACTCCATAGAAATTGGCTGATGCCACCACAGAGTCATAGAAAGAGAATCACCTGCTGGCATCCGTCACTATAACGTCCACGCCAATTCTGTGGAACTGGGACTGTTTGCTTTTCTGTGTTGGAATAGTTGTCGATTAACAGCTACATCACATAAACTTGGATTTTTCACCTGTGTGTCTTAACTGGAAGAACATTACTCATTCAAGGAAGTTTTTAAAAAGGCAAACAAAAGATGTTTCCTGATGTTAAACTCAACAGCAAGTAGTGTAAAATACATCCTAGCAAACAGTTTCTTTAGAGGCCAAGACAGATTCATACAAATCATCCTTTTATAAGGTTTTCAGGCTCTCTTACAGGACTGGGTCTCCTCCAGAAGTCATGGCTGTTATCAGACAATCAATCCTCCGTCACCATGTGTATTCTGATACTCATGCAGAATTAAAATCTTTTCACATTTATGTTATTGAATCAATAGGTTGTAGAGCTGGTGAACACAATGCTCCCAACTTCCTCCTCTCGTCCTCTCATGCAGGACATTTAGGTGGTTGTCATTACATGAAAATCAATTTTACAGCTATGACACAATATAAAGCAAATTACTAAAATATTAACAGTTTATTAGATAAAAATGTCAGTAAATTGAATGTTTGCACAAAAACAAGTGGTGTGAGGAGCGTCATCATGAACTTCAGGATGCTCTGTAACGTCTTCAGGACTGCTGAAGTCAGCAGAGCCAGAAGACTGACAACAGAGAACAAGAAGGAGAGGAGAGAGAAGAGGAAGGAGAAAAACACAGACACAAACTCGTGGTGCAGGTTCTTCATATTTCCTGAGTGAAGTGGGATCGTAATATTGAATACAATCTATAGTAATACAGGTAAATAATGCTTTGTATTACAATAAAAAGTCACATCTAGTGAGAATCAGGCGCAGTGTTGTGGACGGTCCTGTCAGGCCCGGTTCTGGAAGTCTGGACCACCATTTCATGTTAACAAGCCCTGCAGCCTCACACACCACACTGATTCAGCTCGATAAACAAAAGCATTAATTAGGTAATTAATTGCATTTTAACATTCTGTGTATATAACTTGACCAGGACAAGGAAATAACTCATTCTCCGATGGGTACAGAACCTAAAGCGCTCTGACTTTGATTAAAGATCCTCCTCGGTTCAGAAGCGGTTAAATAAAAGGACAAACACAAACATTTTGACAAGGAAAGAGAAAAAAAAGTGAATAGACATGGTGAACAAGAGAATAAGCAACCAAATGGCCACAATCGTTTGTCTCTGAAGGAGATGTTTGGCTTACAAATAACTTTAAATATCCTGCAGCCGTAGAGAGAGCTGTGACTCAGTGCAGGCAGGAACACTATCCATCACGTTAAAGGAGCAGTGGACGAGACAAGAGAAGAAGAAACTGTCTTCAAGCTGAGAAAAAGGAGTCCATGCAATAAGAAGAGGAGGACTGAGGACTGCTCCTCCTCGACTCAGGGAAGAAATCTTTAGTATTCTGTTCGATCTCTTTCAGTTTCTCTCTGCTGTGTTTCCTCCCAGTCCGTCAACATTTTAAAATTGTGATATGTTTTCACAACTTCACACTCTGCACCCATATATAATTCAGTCTGCCAACACAAGCTGCTGAACATCTACTGTACCTTTATGTAAACTGCAGTCTGATATCAAGTTGTTCTTTATCATCATGTCATCACTTTGTCCTCATGATTATGAATCTCACCAGCAGGATTTATTACAGCGTTTGGTTCGTTTACCACAGATCTTCCAAAAAGGTGATAAAACTCACCTCTAACTGAACATAATCTGCACTCGCTTCAATGCACAGACATTAATTTATTCAAGTTCCTCGCCTTCATTTTTGATTTGCTTTGATGGAGGACAGAACGTGAAACAAAGTTATTCACTGAAAGGAATCATCTTCCCTTTTGTTGGATAACAGGAAGAAAAATTAATAAATGTAATCACACAGACACATTCTCCTCCCCGCCTACTTCGGACCATCTAACACACTGTTGTGACTGCTGAACTGAGTGAAAGTCATAATTTATTGAGTCAGTTAGATAAGGAAAGAGAGCAGACAGACTGGGAGTCACTCGTGGTTGAGTCTGCTGAGAGAGATTAACTCCACATACAGTATCTGCTGCACAACAGTGGTGGTTTGTGTATCATCTCCAGGATTATTTACAGTAAATCTAATGGTTCCTAATAACATTTATAACTATCTGACAACAGCAGACTTAAACACAGAGATGCTGAACGTCAAAGCAGCTACACAGTTTTTCTGATCATTACCTCTGTAGAATCTGGACATCTGAAGCTGAGTTGTGATTATTTATGTGACAGTATAAATATCAGGTTAAATTAAATCAATGTTAAATTATCTAAATAATTACGAGCCTTCCCTTCTGTGCCACAACAATCCGTAAAAAGGTTCCGTTCTGTTCAGTCACTGAGGACAACAGGTCCAAACGAGAGGCTGGAGAGAGTTTAGAGTTTTTTAAAGTTCAGTGGAGCTCGGAGCCTCAGGTGAGAGTCGAGTCTGAATCTGCAGCTGCAGACTTCAGTCGATGAGGAGCAGACAGCAGGTCAATAGAATTCATTATCATGTTTACTGAAGCAAACATGTGCAACATGGCCGGAGAATACAGACGAGTGTGCTCGTGTTCAATGATAGAGACGGTCCATGTTGATTGGATGGATACACAAGTCGGCAAAGTTATGAGTTTCAGGGCCGACACATGCAGCCAGTCCACATATTTACTTATTACATATTCAACATTCGATATCAGATATTCTATATTTGTTGTTCCCTGATCCTGCCTGGATCCTTAATAACTTCCTCCAGTGACACTCCTGCCTGCCACCTTGTGCATTTGGTTCTCTGCTCTCAATGTGACGAGTAAAACACAACAAATGACCTGAAAATGACTGAACAGAAGACTTAAATAACAAGGGAATGAGGAGCAGGTGGAGTGAGGTGGAGTAACACCAGAATCACAGAAAGGTGTGGTGGGGAAGCACTCAGGTAGAAGGGGCGGGGCTAATTAAACAAGTCCAAGACAGGTGTGAAAGGAAAATTAGAGTAATGAGCAGCACAGGAAAACAGAGGACTGGAAAAAGAGACAAGACACCAGAAAACTGTAGAAAACACATTTAAATAAACTCGAGAGACATCACCACGACAACTCAAGACTTAGGTGGGTACTTTTTACAAAATTGTCTGTTTGCAGCCCTGATTCCAATTCTTCTAAAGTGCTTGTGTTGAGATCCAGAGGGTTTAATCAAGTGACAAATAACAACAGTGTGTTTTCGAGCTCACAAACAGCAGAGCCCCGACTGCAACGATCACTTCCTTTTGTCCTTTAATGCAACATGGACCGGATCGAATTACTGTCCTGCGCTCCATTTTCCCACCTAACTGGTGATTTAAGGATGCTGGGTGAAACGTTTCTGTGAAGAGTTATTCTGCAAACACACACCGTCTGCCGAGCCTCGGAGATTAACACACACACACACACACACACACACCCTAGCACACACATATGCTGAATCACCCTCGGAGTCTCTTCACACGAACATAAAAGTGGGAATCATCTTAGAAATTACAGCAGCTGGGTGCAGCGGGCAGCGAGGCAGGCAGGTGTTGATAACACTGCGGCGGCTTACCGCCTCGTTCCTCCTCTGCTGCTAACACCCGTCCTCTCCGACACACCTTCCTCTCCTCTTCTACCTCTTTTGTTTCTCTGTTTTTACTCAGACTCGTCTCACGCAATTTCACAACATGTGCGCTGTGTCTTAAACTGCAGATATCAGAGAGCCTCCCTGGAGGAAAAGGATTATGTGGAAAGAATATGACTACAAACAGAAGGTAGTTTGTGTGAAGCTCGGCTCAGACCACAACAACCAGAAACAGAGAAATCTGAGAGCAGCTGGCGGAGCTTCCATGCAATCGTAAACATTCTAGCCCTCGAGCTAACGTTAGCGAGCATAATACTACTGACAGATACTTAAAATCTCACCTCCAGTTCTGGCCACTGAATAGAAAACCTGTGCTGACTGTGTCTCTCCACCTTCTGATTTTGTTTTTGTCTAATCTCCATTCTGTTTACGTCTGCTTCCCCACGAGATCCTGTGACAGAGAACACAATGAGCCCAGTTTGGGTCTGCAGAGTGATGAAGCTAAACCCCTGCTGCCGCACAATAATGTATTAATACTGAGCAGGACCAAATTGCACCAAATTTGACTACACAAGCTAGCGATGAAGCTACCAGTATCTGTACGTAAATCACCTCGGGGCTATAACTGGCCTCTGACTTTCTCAGAGGTTGTTCACCGACAGACAATCAACAGTAGCTAACAGCTACTTTAGCAACAAGCATCATCCCTTAACTGTATGTCTACAGAACAAGAACGTTCTATGTTAGGCTCCATTTCTTTGAACCCTGGGAGGAACCACAGGATACTTCTCACCCTCTCTGTCTCTGACTCTCTGCCTCCCTCTAGCTCCTCTCTCTTCTTTCTGCTCCCTCCCTCCATCTCTGCCTCATTCCCATTCAACCCACAGAGGGCTGTTTAGTCGCCTCCTCTCTTTCTATATTCTGCCCATTTTCTGCCTCAGTGGCTCCTCACAAACACAGACAGTACCGGCGTGTACAGAGGACTGCATTGTAACAACAGCTCTCCTCGCGGACATGCAGCATTAGTCACAGAGGCCTGAATACATACTGAGATGTTAAGACATTGCTTTAAAGAAAGGGCCCGTGTCTGAGTGGGATGGAAATGGCACCTGATTGAGTTCTACAGAAGTTCTGTTGCATTCATGTTGGACAGGAAATACAGCACAGTCATGTGTTTTATTTATTCTTCATGCTAATATTCATTATAAAATTAGGCATGTTGGGTAAAGCATTCCCAGAGCTGTACAACCTTTAAATCAAACCATCATCCACAGTGAAATGTCTGCAGGCAGCTGAGGTTACAGGCTTCATGAATATTAACATGAGTACACAACGGTTCCTGGTTCATGTTCATCACCGTGTTCTGCCCGCAGAGCTACGATGTTCACGATGTTATGAAAGAGACTTTGTGAATCGAGAGCGGATCAAAGGAGCAGTTGTTACAGAAAGCCTGTTTCACACCACCATCGCCAGACACGTTAAAAACAACGATGAGAGTTCATGTCCGCAGGAAATCAACGTCCTTGCAGGGAGGAGCTGACACACAACCTCGTCTACATCAGCAGAGCTGAGGTGAGGTCAACACGTCGTCGTCTGGATCAGATGTAGCAGGACTCAGAGACTCCATCAGTCTGAACACAGAAGCTCTGAAGTGTTTCCTCACAAGTTGGACTGCACTGATCTGTCTGACCGTCAAAAAAGACAGCGTGAGGACGAGAAGGACGTGTGTGACATGCACCGACTGAAATCTAAGTTTTAAAAGCTGTTATCATGAAAAACTGTTGCTGTTTCATGTCAATATAGAAGTGTTTTCACAGCGGGGGGTGGACGTGACTGGAGGGCTGTCAGACCGATGAGGAGAGCTGCTGCTATTCATTTCCAGGCTGAACGGTGATACATGCACATACAGGCCTGTTTACGGAGGCGTGTTGATCAGCGCTTTATAAAGTGTAATTGCACAAGATGAAATGTGGAGGATGCCTGAGGGAAAACTGGAGGTGATTAATAGCAGCGATTACAGCGACTCAACCCTGCTGGCAGCAACTCATGAGATACAGACGAAGCATCTTCACTGATCGTTGTACAGGTCGTTCACACGATGAATCCTTTTCTTATTTTGACTGGCCTCCAATTTTTCCACCAGCTCAGGAGGAGGGTCACTCTTTTAGGGTTTGAATGAAGATGCATGAAATTAATAACTTTGGTGATGAAATACCTTTAAAACTAGTGGCGTTCCCATCAGCATTAGCTGTTGGCTGTGTTAAGCCCTCAGCGTGCTACATGGTAGCCTACACATCATTACTGTTAGCATGCAGATGTTGGAGTGAATGTTGTTGAGCACATTTTCTCAGGTAGCTACCAGACTTAAGTACAATTGTCAGGTACTTTTACTTTACTTCTTCTTCTTCTTTACAGTATACTTCCATTCCACAACTTTCTTGAGTCAAACATTGTACTTTTTACTCCACTACATTTATCTGAAATCCACTTTGATCAGTTAAGCAGTTTGTTATGTCGAGGCAAAGCTCGATAGCTCGCTGTCCTCTGCAGCGCAACAAGCAGAATGAAGGATGGGATCCAGACGTGTTTCGGCACAAAATTTAAGTAGAAACAAAGAAATTTCAATGAGAGCTTGATGTTCTTGCGTTTGAAACGCAGTGGGATACAGGGCAAACTCGGTCAAAAGGGTTCTGAAGACACGGATCACAGCTGGATCTCTTAATCCCAAACACCCCGTGTGGAAGAACTCAAGGGAGGGCTGAAAAAGAGAGCAGGGGGGAGGAGAGGCTGCAGGAGCTTTGTAGTTTTCAAACCAAACATCATTTACAGTGTGCTGTGTTTCCCACACGAGTACACACACACACACACTCATATACTATATATATATATATATATATATATATATATATATATAAACAGCATACTTAAGTGAGGTTTCAGCGTCCAAGAAATCTGGCAGGCAGAGCGAAGAAAGTGAGCTGGTGCAATGAGGGCCAACCCAGTGCAACACCCACCAGGAGGAGAGCGACGCAGCGGTAAACACACGGTGCTTCATGAGGATCTCGCGCTCCCCAGAGGATGAACCCAAAGTTATTATAGTTATTTTCCAAGGATGAAGTGGGGAGTCTCACGGCCTGCTGTCAAGTGGCACGGACATAAAACCAAATATATTTTTCCGTATTAGTTATTAATTTTACAAAGACAGAATTAGAGCCGTTGCCTCATCCTGCAAAAAATGTGCTTTTCACTCGCTTCTGAATGAAACGCACACGCTGGCCAGACCAAGACCTGTAGACAATCTGTAGCTGCTTTAATGATTAGAATCATGATCACAGCGTTACATACATGTTTAACATGCAACAATAAGACATAATGAGTTTAGTCTGTAGTCAGCACCTTCAGCCTTAAACCGGCGGGTTCTGGACTCTGATCTCAAAGAAAAGCAGAGAGAGATGAAGCGTATCCACAGAGTATCTGTCACCACGTCCATCTTACATCACGACTCTGGTGAAGACTTGAAGCAGCAAAAGAAGAAAGAAAATGAACAAAATAGCTTAAACTTTGCTAATGAAGTGACAGGAAGCTTCCAGTGGACACTGAGCCCTGACCACAGAACTCAGCCCGTCTCCCACTGGACTGTTAATGACAGAACAAAGTCAGAACCGCATTAAAAAGTCTGGTCTCAGCTGCGGTGACATTTATGACTCTCCACAGAGACGACTCAGAGTCGGTCTGGGTTTAAAGCTGAGCTGGTTTGCTCTCGTCGCTCTGTGAGACTCAAACATGTCTCCTTCCTTTTGTAAATATGATGCCTGAAGAGTGAAGACATCACCAGATTTCTCCACTTACATCTTATATCACAAGACTTTAAAAATCCCTCTCACCCTCCCTCCTTGTCTTGCTCCTCATCCCTGCCTCTCTCACCCACATTCCTCCTCTCAAACACAAACTGGACTTTAAAAAGAAGAAAAGAAAGTGAATCCTCCCCCCCGGCTGTGAGCTTCTGCCTCTTAAGCTGCGGCTGTTTTTGTAAAGCGAGTGTGACTGAGCCGTCCCTGAAGTGGACAGCAGCGACAAAACACGAACAGACTGAGAAGAAGAGGAAGAAGAGGAAGAAGAGGAAGAAGAGGAAGAAGCAAAAAGAGCGAGAAATACTCTGAAAGAGGGAGGAAGGGTGCAGTTAGAGTCCCTCTGCGGCACCCCTCGGAGCGAGGTCGCCTCCTATTGGTCGGGTTTGTTTATGTGCCAGGCCAGTTTTTTGGGCTTTGTGCAGTCTGGTTGCCGCGGTGACGAAGGCTCAGACCCCCTGTGTGTGTGTGTGTGTGTGTGTGTGTGTGTGTGTGTGTTTGTCTGTAAGTCATATTGAATTAATGCATTTGCCTGGAAGTGTGTGTGGTGAATATTCAGAGCGCCTGACAGCACAAGTCTGTGTACACGTGTGTGTGTGTGTGTGTGTGTGTGTGTGTGTGTGTGTGTGTGTGTGTGTGTGTGTGTGTGTGTGTGTGTGTGTGTGTGTGTGTCCTGCAGGTTGTGATGGGTTTTTTTGAAGGATGAAAGACGGAGAAGAGGACTGAAGAGACTTTAGAGTCGGGTCACTGCTCCGTCTCTATGAAAACACACATCAGGACTGAATGAAGACTTTTTATTTAATCAGTTTTAATTAATTGCAGCCACAGTTACCTTCTTACCTTCTGGTTCTCCTGTGATTTCAATTCGGTCCAAAGCGACGTCCTTGTGTTCCAAAATCTGTTCCTCCTCAAGAAGTTGTGCTTGTCGTCTTTCTTTCAGTGTGAAATTAGTCTTTGGTCTGTAAACAGAGTCCAAAACTAACAACTAACACCTCAGCAAAGAAAAATAATTAAAGCCACCAGAAAAGCAGCTTAACAACTTTGCAGCCGGGGAGCCAACGCTGCGATGGCTGGTACCGGGTCGTGGCCCAGTTCTGGTACTGTTCCAGTTCTAGGAGTGTTACCTGATTGCGTCAGTGTGTGTTAATGTTTCCAGTTTGGACTCTGAGACTCAGAGTTGAAGAAGTGGATCAATGAGAACCAAAGTACTTTTTCATCATCCTGCACATCCGATCCAAACTCCCCGACCTCCCTCGGCTCCTCGCCCACCGCTCTCCCTGCTGCTCCGTCTGATCGGGCCTGACAACACCGTTCACTATTTATTAGGAGGAGTTAACCAAGAACCTGGACCCACTGTGAGCCTCAGGCACAGGTGGGATGGAAACACACACACACACACACACACACACACACACACATAATGTAATTTAGTGTTAAAAGGTTCAGGTGAGGTGAGTTTTGTTAGCAGAGATGAAGATCTTTAAAATATTCAAAATTACTGATTTCATTCTCTTTCATGAATCAAATATACAAGATTTCTTTAACACAAAGTTACATAGTAAAACTCAAAGAATGATTTGAGTTAAAGCAGAGCTCCATTATATTTAAATGTAATTTCACTGTTTTTAAATGTGTAAATATCACTAAGTAAACATTAAAAAGTAAAATATAAACATGATCTCATGTAAAATAAAAATAAAACCGTGTTTTCATTTGGGATTATGACTGTACAGTTCTGACGCAGTGTGAATATGACCTTTGTTTTCACGGTGCAGATACGCTGTGTTTACAATCAGGGAAGTGATCCAGTTAAAACCAGTCTGAACCACTGAGTGTTGGACTTTGGGTCAGGCTCAGGGGCGCCTCAGTGCGGGTCACATGGTGCAGTCTGTGCTGCAGCAGGCAGGGATCGATGCAGCCACATTCAGGCCCACGTCTACAACCTTTAACCTGAAATAACTGAGGGGTTTTTTGTTGTTTTTGCTCTTTGGGGGGAAGATGAAGCACAACACTGGAATATCATGTGTTTAAACTGGTTAGCAAACATGACGTGTGTTACACATCCAGAGCAACATCAGCACGAACACGGAATCGTGTTTCTATAAGTTAATTATTCACTCTGTGGTATCGTCTCCACTAGTTCCTGGGAGAAGCACAGTAACTTCAGCTGCTAAATGTCAACAGTGCTAACCAGCTAGTAGCCGACTACGTCTGTTAGCCACTTGATGCTAAACTGACGTAGTTTCTGAAGTTTCTTTTGTTGAAAGCTGTGAGGCTGCTGAGTTACGAGCTGTTAAAACGAGCTGTGCTTTATGCTAGCAGCTGCTAGCGTGCAGCAGAGATGTGAGCTGGCTACAGAAGTGTGCTCAGCTTTTCCCTCCATCTCAACAGGAATGTGTATTTATTCTTTTTTTTTTTTTTTTTTTTTTTTTTTCCATTTTCAAACTCGCAGTCTTCAAAACCCAACCGACTCTGACGACTTACTCAAGCTCCAGGGACTCAGCACAGCTCCCTCTGGAGACGCAGAAGGCTCAATCACTGCTTCACAGATTCAGCTTCATTCAAGGAGCTGTCCCTCGTGTCTGTCACCGAAGGTGTTCACAGTGCTGGACTCGTAAATGTATGTAAAATAAAAGTTCCATCACTGCTTTCTCTCACGGCTCCAAACACCTGGACAGTCACTTCATCGGGGAAATGTCCTGATGTCTTCTCAGAAACATCCAATAGTTCGTTGCCATGAACACGGAGGAGAAAAGTCCTGAGGTCTCTTTATATACGTTCAGTGGTATCAGCCTTACAAATGTTGAGACATCATCTCGAACAGCGGTTGACAGCAGTTGTAGACATTAATTTTCCATTATAAAATCAAATCAGCAGTTCTATAAAGTGGCGTTGCTTACCTCACCGCAGAATTAGCAGCAAAGCTTCAGTCAACCGATACGTAACTTTAGAATCGAGCCATTGATCAGTAAAAGGTAAATTTTAATCGATCCGCGTTTTGATGTAGTCGCATCTTTAATGTTACATACGGTTACCGATTCATATCGGTGAATCTTTACACGCCATTTGAATTTTTTTTCACCAAGCAGAGGAATCAAAATGGTTTTAACAGCCATAAAGACAGCAAGGAAACTGTCCCACTGTCTTGTTAAAGACATCCAGTGGTTTCACGTTTACAGCGGTCTCAACTCAACGGAAGTCAACGTCGACTTTTGGTTTCACGTGGGACCATCCACTTATTTACATCCTCTCCACATCACCTGACAGTTTCTTCTCTGTGACAATCGCCTCTAAAACAACATAGATAGATAAATATTTCTGTGAAATGACTTCAGACATTTTATGGGCCTAAAAAAAACTGGCACAATGAAAACTTTCATCAGAAGTTGTGAAAGAGAAACGAGAGTGTGATAATGAAGCTCACATAAATATAGGTTGTGTTTTCAGTGAAGGAAAAAAGAATAGATGTGAGTCGACTGAGCTCGGAGTCGTCTGCGGCATCGAGGAGGATCAGAGCGAGCAACGCCGGCGGAGCGGCGCTGTACTGACTGACAGGTGAGTGTAGCTGCAGGGCTGACACACACACACACACACACACACACACACACACACACACACACACACAGAAGGACACACTATTAAACACACACACAAACTTGTGTGTGTAACATTGAAATAATAATGACACCACTGGTACATAAAAACCTCCCTTCACCTCTGCACCACTGCTGCCCTTACAGAGCCAATCATCTATCAGCTAACACACACACACACACACACACACACACACACACACACACACACACACACACACACTCACACGCACACACACACACACACACAAAGCATTAACTGTGTTTATCTTCAAGGATAATTCCACTTTTATGTTTCTGGCTCGTCCTTCGTTCCCATTCATACGAAAATGACAGCGTCCTGTCTGAATACAAACTCTATCAATTATTTCTAAAAACAAAAGTCCTTGAACAAGCAAACGTTCCCCAAATGTTGCCGTCCTCATTTTAAGAAAATAAATGAATGTTAGGATTCCGCAGCACACTGTGGGATTAGAATGGAGGCTTCTGCTGTGTGCACACTTCTGGATTGTTGGATTGCAAATATACGTCTCATTACTTGCAGAGATGAGTGTGCACACAGCTCACAAAATGTTGCCGAATTTACAGATATTGGGGGAAAATTCAACAAAGCCACGATGCTGTTTGACACCAGATATGGTAATGCGTGTCAGTAATTGCCACTGCATTTGCAATTTAAGCTAAAAAGGAACAAAAAACATCTTAAAACAGTTACTTTTAATGAAGGGGAAAAAAAACAATCTGCCAGCGTTTAAAAAGCGCAAGCTCGTTAAAAAACACAGAATCGACTCCGGAGCCTCCGCACACATCAACACAACCCTCACAGAGGGGAGCAAACACAGGGCTAAACCTGCCCGACGACACAGGATCACACCTCACACCCACCTCATGTGGAGGAGCAGTCGGTCAGGTGATGAACAGGTGATGAACAGGTGGTGTACGGGTGATGAACAGGTGATGAACAGGTAATGAACAGGTGGTGTACAGGTGATGAACAGGTGATGAACAGGTGGTGTACAGGTGATGAACAGGTGATGAACAGGTGGTGTACAGGTGATGAACAGGTGGTGTACAGGTGATGAACAGGTGATGAACAGGTAATGAACAGGTGATGAACAGGTGGTGTACAGGTGATGAACAGGTGGTGTACAGGTGGTGTACAGGTGATGAACAGGTAATGAACAGGTAATGAACAGGTGATGAACAGGTGATGAACAAGTGATGAACAGGTGGTGTACAGGTGATGAACAGGTGATGAACAGGTGGTGTACAGGTGATGAACAGGTGGTGTACAGGTGATGAACAGGTGGTGTACAGGTGGTGTACAGGTGATGAACAGGTAATGAACAGGTGATGA
>NC_051058.1:22841451-22851451 GCF_904848185.1 Acanthopagrus latus | reverse complement strand
GACTGGAGACGCTGTCCGTGGTGCTGAAAGTACCCGAACAGCTTCAGAGCACGCAGGCTTCATTTTCTGCACAGTTCCAATTAAAAAGCTTCATAAACACAAACTTGTTATCACTTCAGTGTGACAGAAAAGTGCTAATTAGTTTGTCTTCGACCGCAGAGTAGAAAGAACGAGACGTCACCTGGAGAAATATTTAATTGGAATGAAATTCTGAACGTTCCCTGAGTGTGTTTTAACAGTTTCTGTTTGTGGGAATAAACCTAGTTTTGGTGTATTTGCAGAGCCCAGGATCACACTGAGGAAGGCACTTTTACATTAGAGGAAAAAAGAGTGAAACTTTAAAATATGTGTCAATCAAATAAACAGCCAGTCATTCACGTCAGGCATGAGTCACTGTTCTTCCTCTTTCAAACTGGAGGTTTTTCTAGCAGCAACTCCACTGTGTTTCTGAAGAAAGTAATTACTGATACCAATACTGTTCTCTACTTCACTACATTTGTGTGATGCTGCAGTTGCTGTGCAGGTGAGGTGATAACACACACGACCGCTAACTCAACGTGACCTCGAGCGACTACGACACTAAAATGCTGCCGAGACGTTTTTGCATCAGTTATTGAGATGAAACTATATTTTGTGATTTTGTGTTTTCTTTTACTCAATAAAACTTTGCTGGACTTTTACCTGTAATAGATTAATATTACATGGTGTGTGTGTGTGTGTGTGTGTGTGTGTGTGTGTGTGTGTGTGTGTGTGTGTGTGTGTGTGTGTGTGTGTGTGTTCTCTCCTGTGGCAGTGAACAGCACAGCAGTCAGCAGTGTGTTAGTCAGGCAGTGTTGTCTAATAACCTGGCTGACAGACTGAGACAGCGGCTCAAACCAGCTGCTGTTCCACTTTTAATACTCAGCAGGGACACACACACACACACACACACACACACACACACACACACACACACACACACACACACACACACACACACACACACACACACACACACACACACACACACACACAGTCAGACTCCACATTTACAGGTAGTGTGTCAGGTTTGAATCTTCCTTTAAAGAACCAAAGTGGGCTCACAACCTGGCAACCCCGACACTTGGTTCTGCAGAAGTGGACCTCATCTCCACTCCTGCAGGTGTGTGTGTTTGTGTGTTTGTGTGTGTGTGTTTGTGTGTTTGTGTGTGTGTGTTTGTGTGTTTATAGACGGTGCAGCAGTTAATTGGCTCGTCTCGTCCTCCCACACTGTGTCAGAGTTGTTAAAGCTCATCAGTCTCTGACAGCTGAGCGGGCCGTCGGGTTCCTTTTGCAAATAAAAAATCCTCTCGTATTAAAATAAACACCTTGATTGCTCTCGTGTTTTTTTCCTTCTGCAGCTCTATTAATATGCTTTGTGATATATTCCTCATCAGGACGGTGAGGCTGTGTGTTGTTGCCTGCAGAGCTTCAGCAGGGGGCTGCATGCTTATCAAAGAGGAAGAGGAGGAGCTGAACCATGTCTGGTTTAAAGAAAACACTTAAAATTCTGGGCAGCTTACTCACCAGGATTTAATGTTCGGAGTTCATGTTTCTGCAAACTACAGATACGTCCAAGTTTGGTGTCTCACAGGCTACGTACCATGTTGACGAACGCATCACGTTCATATTGACTTTCTCCATCAGGAGGTGGAGACAACCAGGCTGCGTAGTTTGGATTTGCAGAGCTGGTGTTTGTGGAGACAGAAGCAGCTGTTTGAAGCCAAACCAAGATGCCAGAATGTTTATTCTGTTTATGTTGGTTTCGGGTATTAAGGCACTTGTTTTCTGGTTTTGACCCAACTACTGAGGTCAGGACCTAGAAATGAGTTACATTTGGTGCTGCAGCAAGAGAAGATTATCAGCATGCTCAGCTGATCACCATGAAGTGGATGATCGTGTGGTTCTCTGGACTGGACAGCAGCAGCTTTTATCTCCAGCCATCATCTGATGAATCGCGCTGTGTTAAACAACAAGCAGGCTTTTAAATGAACCAACTCGTTCATGTTTTTTCCATCCATCCAAAAAGTATTAGAAGGTTTTCTTCCAATTCACTTGGTGTAAAGTGTTAAAACTTCATGTTTATAAATGGGTATCACTATTTTATTTTCATCGTGAGATTATCCAAGTGGAGGCCGGAGACATTTACATATAAATAACAAATGACGGAGTGATTACATTCTTCACTGACACTGAATATGAAGAACTCCATCAGAGTTCAGCTTTGGGAAGAAAAGAAATACAAGATGAACTGACAGAGTGAAAAAGAAGCTCATTTATGAGACATCAGTATATTTAAAATCCTGTTAGAAGCACTGATTTACACATGAATATATACTGTAGCTGAAAGTATGTTAATACAGAGAATTATGACATTATTAAAGCTGCAGTAAGTGTTTTTGACCACCAGGGGGCAGATGCAGGAAGAGCAAACAACAAACTCACTGCAGTGATCTTTTAGCATGTGGCTAATCTGTTAGCAAACAACTGATAACTATCACATCCAGCAACATGATGGTCCCATTGATCTCCTCTGTGACTGACAACCAGTCATGTGATTCAATATTCATCAATATTGTTCTTCAGCTACTTGTTTTCTTGGTTTCTCTGAGCAATGAAATGACAAAGATGCTCATTAAAATTCATCTGAACCTAAAGTGAAGTCATCGGAGCCTTAAGGTGACCTCACTCAGCTTTTAGCCTAAAGGCCACATGTTAGCAGCCAGATCACCTGCATCACCTGTGTGACAGGTACAATCTTTTAAATGGAGGATGTAAATGACAGAGCAGCAGGAGAGACCGCAGGAATCCTGTCGTCTATGAATAATGTAGACTTTGAGAAAGCTTTGACAGGATGTCAAAACACGTCATTCTGAATGCACCAAAACTTCTGGCTTCCACTGCTGAAGAGACACACCGGCGCTGTTTCCTTCCACTCTCCTTCCCTCCTGACAGACGTGTAACCAGCCCAGGCAGAGCAACAGCTGTCAATCAAATCTCCTGTACGCTACCAAGCCGAAGCTGAGACGAACCAGAGCTCAGCTGCTCCATCATCAGCAGGCGTGACCTTCACTGCACCGCGCCTCGTTATTAAGATTTCTCCTTTAACTGGGTCAAGTTGGAGTCAAGGTAAATACTCACTGATGTCTCACAGGAAAGATGTGTTTGTATTTTCCTTCACAATTTTAAAAATGTACATATACATTATGATGTACAACATTCAGCTGCACGGTCACCTCAAGAGAAACTACCACTGCCTCCTCCTAAATGAGTCTGACTTTAGATCTCTCTGCACATTACTCCGTGACGAGGGGGTCCACAGCGGGAGAAAATGCAGTTTTTCCAAATCTCTCCAAACCCAGGGAACGTTAAACAGCCAACATTTGATGGAGTGCAGCAGGTAACTCTCAGCACTGAGACAGATGCAGGATGGAAGATTATCCAGTATCACCGCATGAATAAAACATATCAGTGTTTTTAAAATGATGAAGAGCCGAAACCCAGGACACACACAGGCAGACAGGCCGAAAACAACAAACCAAAGCTGTTGTCCTAAAACTCCAAGATGTAAGAAACAAAAAGACACAATAAGAAAAGCAAAAGAAGTACGAACCAGAAGCTCGAGGGGAACCCGGTCCAAGAGGGCAGAATATCTGAGGAGCAGCACCGAGACACCAGGAGCAGATCAGGAGACCTGACGCAGCTAAACTACTCAGGAGGCTAATCAGGGACAGGTGGAGGTAATCAGGACAAGAGAGAGACAGCAAATAACACAGAAAACCCCAAACCCATTACAATCAGCGCTCTGGTCTGCCCACTAAACCATTAAGAGTCCACGAGCGGTTAGTTCAGGCTAACGAGAACCAGAACCAGATCTGAATGACTGCGGAGCGAGACACATGAACTGCACGCATAGAATCTAGAAACCTACAGCAAGAAGAAACAGACGAACAGACGAGGAGTTAGACAGACGGAGTGAAAAACACGGGGACTCATTAACAAACGACACACAGGTGAGAACGTCTCCGCTCGACCGCCATCAGCTGAGAGACAAAGTTTACTGATGCAGCTTTCAGAAGAACAAATCAAAGACTTCAGGTCACTCAGCAGCCTTCTGTTGCTGGGCAGCATCGTTACATCTCTCTCTCACTCATCCACCTGTTCACACACACACACACACACACACACACACACACACACACAGTGATATCTGCTAAATTATACAACACTGACTCGTTACAGTGTGTTGGCATGTAATTCAACACTACACACAGCCGTAGTGAGAGCGGTGCAGGTGTTTCCTCCTGTAACCTCGACGAACACTGAAGATCCTCGACGCGGAGCAGCGTTTCCATCAGCCGGGATGTTTGTGAAGGAACAGAAGTCGTGTTTACGTTCACTGAAATGTTTGGTGAGCATCCTTCAGCTCTGACAGACGCAGGAATGAATTCAACCCTCGGCTCACATCTGCACACTTACCTGCACAGGTAACGTCAAAACGCTTCAGGTCACTGAACACGGAGCGTTTGGAAAACTCCTGCCAGGTGAAGATATTCAGGAACGCCATTTTCAGTGTTTATGTGTAGACAGGAAAACTGCTTTTGTCTCCTTCACTGGCAGGCTTCTGATTGGCCGACATGGCCTTACGGTAGAGGTTATTTCACTTCTGTTGCTTTGGCGTGCACCTGACAGGCTTTTCACAAAAACACATTTTTAAAGTGACCATGTTCGTGTGGGCTCGGCCTGAGGCACTGCCTTCACTGCAGCGGTGCAAGGTAACTAAGCATCCACTGAACAAAAACAAATCCTGATGTCAGTCATCCAGTCCAGCCGGACACAACGAAAGTTCAAGAAACAAGAAAGAAATTAACTTTTACTGATGATGTCAAGTTCAAAATTAAAGTTTTTGTAATGTGATTTTAGACTTTTGACTTTAGTTCAGACGTCTTCAGAACTTCTTGTGGTTCAAAAATAATTTTTTGATGGCCAAATTTTTACTCCCTGCAGCAAAAACTGCAGAGTGGATTCAAACGAGAACCTCGACCTCAGTGTCCTGCAGGACGTGTTCACCTCTCCAGGTGTGTCAAGCAAAGGAATTGAGATGTTTTCACCCAGCTGGAAAAACCAGCACCAGAACACAACATGTGCTGGTCACCAGTAAGACCAGCATGTTGGTTTTGGTCCATGCTGTTTTTCCAGCAGGCCAGTGTGTATGAGGTCTAATCAGGTGACATACTGAAAACCCTTTTCACATTTTGACTTGTGATCGCAGGACAAACGCAGGTGGTCTGCCTCCTGAACACACCTGTGTGAGGTCTGACGGAGGAGGAGAGCGTGATGCCCTTCACATCTGTGAAACTCTTACTTCAGCTCTGTGTTTTGCCTGCTTCACTTTTCCTTTAAATGCACACATTCACACTTAGTTTAGTCAGACAATCAGCATTTCATTCCCAGCTGGAGTCTGGCAGCAGGTGACGCACACACACAGCGTCAGGCTCATCAGCAGCGCTGCTCTCAGCCGCCACGCTGTCTTTAACTAACCTTCAGCAGGAAGCAGGATAGTGAGAATCGAGCGCACGCAGCGTGCACGTATTCACACATGAAGCAATGTGGCAAACCCACAACTCTGGTGGTGTTTCTCCACCATCCGCAGTCCAACAAGGAGGAGAGGAAGAGGAAGTGTTGTAGCAGGTTAACTCCAGAAATCCTTCAGTGTCGTCTGTTAATCAGACACACAACACAGAGCGACGGATGAACCTGCGGATCACAGATCAGCATGAAGAATAATCTATCTTTTTTAGTGATGTAACCCTTTTTTGTATTCAAGTGGAGGCTTTGATGGATAAATATCTAGTTTGAAACCAAATATTCATCTCTCCAATATAAACACACATTTAAATTCAAGTCATCAGGTCCAGCAGAACACTGAAGGTCGAACATACAGAATCAGACGGGCGTCAGTGTTAATGATTCACACAGAAGGTTTCATGAAAACATTTTGTGGGTTATATATAAACAACTTGCTGCGAGTACAAATGTTTAAAAAGAAGATGAGGAAGGTGTTACACACACACACACACACACACACACACACACCTCTGTACATTACATCTCTACAGAGTGTAAATAAAGACTTCGTCAGTCGAGGTCACACCTGAGTGTCTGAGGTAAACATGTCTATGGATACATACACATAAAGACTGGAACATATTCTTCTTAACCACGAACTGGATTTATTAAAAATAATTCAAACTCAATAAATATTTCATTTATAACTCAGCAAACATCAGAATAACTGATGTGTTTACACAGTTAAGTGTCTGACGTCAAGCAGCGCCCTCTACTGACCAATGACTGCAGCTTATCTGTGTGTGTGTGCAATTTAATTGGTTCAGTAAATATTAAACTTTCTCTTTAATATGGGAGTTTCTCAGGTTCTCACACTGTCTCATATTCAGTCTCTGCTCCGCTGACTGAGGCGGACCGAGCCAGAACCTCAGGATCAGGATCTCTGCGGCAGCTTTCATAAACGGTTGTGACAACATCAGATAATACGTCCGACACTGAGGAAGGAAGAAGGTGTGGCTAGATCTTCACCTGCTCTGGTGGATCTTTAGACAGGAGACAACAACTCCCATGATCCCTTGGGTTTCTTCACGCCTTCAGATGTCTTATTGTTCTGACTGAGCGACCCTGATGCTTTGCGGTGGCGTCCGACCCGACCTGCAGTCCCAGAACACCAACATGTGACAGAGACTCTAAAATCAACTATTTTACAAATTGTGTAACATCTTCTTCGTTCCAGTGCTGAACTGTTGATACTCTGCGGGACATTTTTCTGCAAACAGGCAACCTGATTCAGCCACTGTTGCTAGGCAACCGAGTCCAACGGGCCTCAGAGAAACATGATGGGTCGTCGTTAACAAAAGCCCATCCTGCAGCCCAACGCTGTGTCTTCTAATGTGATAAAAGCAGCCTGTTGGTAAATGGACTTGCATTTCTATAGCGCTCCCCTGAGCTAGCGACTACACACACACACATTCACACACACACACACACACACTCACACACACACACACACACGCACACACACACTGATGGCAGAGGTGTCTGCCTCCTGATCCGGAGCCATACAGAACATCCACAGTGCCTCCCGATGCTTCTGTGTTCAGCATTCACACATTCGCTCATAACACTGAGGGAGCAGCCTTCAGGAGCCATTTGGTGTTCAGCATCTTGCTCAAGGACACTTCCACCTGCAGCTGGAGCGAGGGATTCGAACCGCTGACCCAACGTTTAGAGGACGACCTGCTCCTGATCCACAGCTGCCCGCTCCGATTTAAATCTACAACAAAACCACATACATGCAGAAGTCGTCATGTTGACTCTGATTTATTCTCCTGTGCTTGAAAACCCAAAACTTATTGTTTACACGTCTCTGTATGGACCCTGAACGCAGCATGGACCGCTGCACACACTGTAGACACTGAGGGATCCATGATGAGCAGCACAGGTGGAGGAGGAGACTGATCTCCTTCCTTCGATGCTGATTACAGTTCACTTTAATAAACGTCACCATCAGGAGTTCATCTGATCCAAAGTGTTCAGAAAACTCCTCCTGGTGGTGCATTCAAGCACCGTCGGACACTTGCAGCTTTTTGATTTAGTTACTTCCTGTTTAGTTTTGTCATTTCTCTCCTCATGTGTCGTGTTTTGCTTCACACTTCCTGTCTGTCTAGTTTCTTGTTTTCCTCTTAACCAGTGTTTCGTCTCATTGCTGCGTTTCTCCTTTGACTTTCGTTTGACCAACACCAGCTTTGTAAATAAAGCTTTCTTTTGTGTGTGTGAAAGAAATGTTCAAATTCCCCGTACATGTATAAGAAAACGGTTTTGTTTGTCTTTGATAGTTTGTGAATATGACCAAAGTTTTAAAAATAATCTTGACTCACACAGATTAACATGGAATAAAAAAGTGACAAATAAGAGTCTGTTATGGATGATCTATCTGCAGGTGATGGAAAACTGTCTCTAGTTGTTGATTTCTAGAGAAATAAACCAAAATGAATGTAAACCTGAGAGTACAACGTGGAACATAGACAGCAGTGTGTGTAGTTTTGGGGTAAAATGTGAGAAAAACACCAGAAAATAGTCCTTTAAAAAGTGATTATGCATATATCAAGAATACAAATATAACCCTGACAAAGTTGAAAATGACTTTGACTACAAAATGAATGCACGCAGAAGGTGAAGGATGTTGATTATAGCAGCAGGAAACAGAGAAAGAATCCTCTGCACTTCTTGTCTGAGTCCTCTCAGCATGTTTGTCTCTCTGCAGCCTCAGGACTCAACGTCTCTGCAGTCTGCAGTTTCTCAGAGCACCAGCTCCCTCCATCGGATCACTGACGCGCCGGCACTCAACGAACAATGTCTCAGACTCACAAGGACGCCGACTGAAACACAGTCCAGCTCTTAACCTGACCGTAATCTAACCCTGGTTTCTAAAATCCACAGCAAAGAGCGGACAAAATGTTCCAGATGTCCCAAAATGTGTTTTCACTTCTTAAAAATACCAACAAAATATCTTAATTTTCCAAGATGCCATTTTAGTTAAATTGTCCTCCTTCACTTTTGAAAATGTCAGTTTCCAAAACAAAATTATTTGTTCATTCTTTTTTTACAAAGAACAGACAGCAGCATGCGACTGCTCGCTGCTGCTCACGAGACTCTTTTCTGTTTCTGTTTACTGAACTCAGACTGAAGACGGGGGACAAAGTACAGAGGTGATTTACAGCCTCTACGAGCAGGATCCACTTCTTACTCTGAGAACTGAGGATTTGTTGTGACAGAGCCGGAGGTGAAGACTTTGATTCAGGTTGTGCTCCACTTACATGAATTAAAGAATATATTGTATGTTTTCCATAGTTCTGTCACTGAATGCAGAATCTGGGGCCAAACTAACACAAACTACAAAAGCCTCAGCTCAGAGTAGAAACACATAAACAGAGACATAAATAGAAATGTGAGCGTAGTATGATATGATTTAGCTCCTCAGCCGCTGGTTCGTCCTCCTCTCTCTCCTCCCAGGCAGTAACGTATAATCCGAGCTGACGTCTCTGACATCTCCTCTCCCTCCCGCCTCCTGCATCTATAATTAATCATCAGTTGGTGGAGGTTACAGGAGCAGCGTCAGGCGGGGGAGAAACAGGTAGAGGTCAGAGGGGTCAAGTTATCACGGTGAGAAAAACATGCCCGAACGGATCGTCTGTCAACGCTGCAGACAGCTGAGAAAACCAGGAGCGACGTGGAGGGCAGGGCAGCAGGAGGAGGAGGAGGAGGAGGAGGAGGAGGAGGAAGAGGAGGAGGAGGAAGAGGAGGAGGAGGAAGAGGAGGAGGGGGAGGAGGAGGAGGAGGAGGGGGAGGAAGAGGAGGAGGGGGAGGAGGAGGAGGAGGAGGGGGAGGAGGAGGAGGAGGGGGAAGAGGAGGAGGAGGAAGAGGAGGAGGGGGAGGAGGTGGAGGAGGAGGAGGAGGAGGAGGAAGAGGAAGAGGAAGAGGAGGGGGAGGAAGAGGAGGAGGAGGAAGAGGAGGAGGAGGAGGAAGAGGAGGAGGAGGAGGAAGAGGAGGAGGAGGAGGACGAGGAGGAGGGGGAGGAAGAGGAGGAGGAGGAGGAGGAGGAGGAGGAGGAGGAGGGGGAGGAGGAGGAGGAGGGGGAGGAAGAGGAGGAGGAAGAGGAGGAGGAGGAGGAGGGGGAGGAGGAGGAGGAGGGGGAGGAAGAGGAGGTCTGAGAGCACAGAGGAACTGTACCACACCGGATCACAGTGATGCAACACCATGACGCTGTGAAGGCCCGGTTCTGACTGATCGATAGACGAGCCGTGACGGTCTCAATCAAGAGTCCACTAACGAGCTTTCAGACACATCTCATGGTCATGATCTGTGTGTGTGTGTGGGGGGGGGGGGGGGGGGGGGCACTCGGTTGTCATGG